>NW_006408934.1:24413-39924 GCF_000296735.1 Chrysochloris asiatica | reverse complement strand
GCATTTCAGCTCACTAATGCCTAAGATATCAATGTTTATGCGTTCCATTTCATTTTTGACAACTTCCGATTTTCCCAGATATACACTTCGTATATTACATGTTCTGATTTTCAATGGATGTTTACAGCACTTTCTCTTCATTTTGAGTAGTGCCCCATCAGAAAATGAAGGTCCTGCAGGTTTTACTCCATTTGCATCCTCACAGTCAACTCTACTCTGAGGAGGCAGCTCTTCCCCAGTCGCATTTTCATTGCCTTCCAACTTTAGGGGCTCATTTTCCGGCACTATGTCTGACAGTATTTATCTGCTATTCATAAGGTTTTCAGTGACTAAATTTTGGAAGTATTTCATCACTCCTTCTTCTTAGTCTGTCTTTGTCTGGAAGCTCATCTGAAACTTATCAACCATGAGTGACCCTGCTGGTATTTCAAATACCAGTGGCATAGCTTTCAAAATCAAAGCAACTCACAAGCCACCACAGTACAACAAACTGATAGACGAGTGGTAGAGTTATTCCTTTATATCCCACTAAAGTGTCTATTTTACAGTAGTATGCAAGGGAAACCAATATTCATAATACAGCTAAATATTTTAACATAATTTCTCCTCTTTTACCTATTCAGACTATGCCTTGATCCCTGTATCACAGACCCCTGTTGTTTCAAGGTTGAGCATACATTACTATTTGCCTCTGTCTCATTAAGCCAATGCAAGGCTGCCTAAGGGTTCCCCTATTTACCTTGTTCTTCCATCCCCTTCCCCTTTCTTGGGTATTGCCCTTCCCAACACCTGAACTATGATGTGTCTATCCCCTACCCTATACTCTACCATCCTCTGCCTCCTCACCCCTCATCCTCACCTTTCCCCCCTGCCCCCAGGTAACCAAAAAGTTGTTTGTTTTTTCATCAACTCTACTCAAGTTATTCCAGAGTATAGAAAAGTATGGAAAACTTTCTAACAGATAACATTGTACTTTAAGATATAACTTGAAATGCTCTTTTTGACTATGAATGTGACACCATTCTTTTTCAGTTTGACATTCTCAGTATAGTAAGCCATATGATTGTCTGATTCACAATGGCCAATAACAGTCCCCTTCTGCTCACTAATACCTAGGATATTGATTTTTATGAGTTTCATTTCATTTTGGGCTTCCAATTTTCTTAGATTTATACTTCATATATTCCATGTTCTAATTATTGATGGATGTTCCCACTGTTTTGTCTCATTTTGAATTGTGCCCAATTAACAAATGAAGGTCTCAAAAGCTTTGCTTCATCTGTATCATCATGATCAATTTTACTTTGAGGAAGCAACGCTTCCCATCATATTTTGGGTACTTCCATTGAGAGGCTCATCTTCTGACATTATAACAGATAATGTTCAGCTTCAATTTATATGATTTTCAGAGAAAGATCCTTCAGAAGTATTTTGCCTCTCCTTCTTCCTAGTCTGTCTTAGTCTAGAAGTTCTGCTGAAACCTGTCCACCATAAGTACCTCTGCTGGTATTTAAAAACCAACGGTATAAAAAACAAACAAAACAAAACAAAAAACCAATGGTATACCTTCCAGCACTACAGTAACACACCAGCCTCTAAAGTACGGCAAACTGACAAAGGAATGATAGCCATAAGGTATGTTGTGTTGTTGTTAAGTGCTTTAATGCCAATTCTGATTCATAGCCACCCTATGTAAAAGCTCCTGAGTTTGTATATCTTTGCTGGAACTCTAAGTCTTATTTTTCTCTCACAGAGTGACTGGTGGGCTCAAACTGCCAACTATGTGATTCACAGTCCAATGTTTATTATACAAAGTCACCATGCTGCCATGAGGTATGTTGCTGTTGTCAAGTGTCATTGAGTTGGTTCTGACTCCTAGAGACCCTGTGTAGGGTTTCTGAGAAGCTGCTGGTAGGACTGAACCACCAACCTTGAGCTTAGCAGTCCAGTGCTTATCCTACAGTGCCACACCGGGATTCATAGGTAGATACACAAATAGTTCATTTCAGTTGTGTTTGTAGAATACACAATATATTACATGTCCGGAATTATATGATTAAGACAGATGTTGTTTGTTGTGGCTAAGTGCTGTCCAGTTGGTTTAGACTCAGTGACCCTGTTTAGGATTTCCAAAGGACAACTGGTGGGTTTGAACTGCCAGCCTTGTGGTTAGCAGTCCAGTGCTTATCCTTCAGCACCACACTAGGATCTGCTTTACTCTAAAGTTGATCACTAGTGTCTGAGGTAGAAATTAAAATAAGAATTTTCATATGCTAACATTATTTTGTGATAGTAGTGAAGGTTTTGTGGTAAGTTTGAGCCACAATCAATGCACCTAAAGTACAACCCAACACCATTTCTAGTTCATTTTGCTGTGTATGTGCAACAAAGGTGACAAAAATTAGTTCATTCTTAAATCATTCTCTCAGTGAAGACTTGTATAGTGTTGTGAAGTTGGACAGGTTTCATGAAAGCTTCCATACAAAAACTAAATACTATCTGGCTATCTATTTCCAAACATCAGCCCATGATTCATAGTGTCCAATCCTGCTTTGTGAGGTTTGCTATAAGTTGGGGTACAATATGATGGCAGCTAACCACAAACAAAAACAAAAAACAAAAGTCCCTACTGTCCAGTCAATTCCAACTTAATTTGTAACTTAACTTGTAAAGTTAAACTGCCTAAAGGATATCCAAGGCTTTAAATCTTTACAGTAACAGACTGCCCATCTTTCTCCTTGTGAGCAACTGGTGGGCTACAACCACTGATCTTACAATGAGTAGTGGAGGTCTTAACCAAAGAGCCACCAAAGCTTCCCTAACAACAACCCAAAATGCCCAAACCCACAGTCATAGAGTTGATTCCAACTCATACTAACTCAAGGACAGAGTAAAACTGCTCCCTAGTGTTCCCAATACTAAAACTTTAGAGGAGGATACAGCTTCTTCTTTCTCCTGTAGAGTGGCTAGTGGGTTTGAAAGGCTGAACTTGCGATTAGCAACCCAATACTTCACCCATTGTACCGCTGAGGCTCCTTCTTCTTTTTTTTTTAACAAACAAAATCATAAACTATACTTTCAAACAATCTTTCATCTAAATGATTACAATCCCCTTCCTGAAAAAACAATTATCCTGCTTCCTCCCTGTGGCTTCTTATTTTTCACAAATCAACAAAGCAAAATATTTTTGATGTACACATACAAAACAAAAAAATACATATTCATCTAAATGTCCATAAGTCTCATTTTGCAAGACTGCCTCCTGCCCACAGTAATGTCTACTGATTGACAGGCACAATTATTTAATCACATTGTTATTTTGTTCTTAAGTACTGTGAGTCAATTCTGACTCATAGCAACCCTGTATAGGGTTTTCAATGAGCTGCTGATTGGATTTGAACCACCAGTCTTGTGGTTAGCAGTCCAGAGCTTATTCTACAGTGTCATACCAGGACTCCATATCATAGAATATATTACCTTTATGTAGGAATACACATTTTCGTCGTCTTCTGTGTTTCCTTTATGACTAAAAGTTGATTCAGAAAATAGTACTCTTTCATACATAATTTCTGAGGTTTTCAGGATGAATGCCACATTTGAAAAGATGTTTGGATACTTATAATATGTATCTTCTGATAAAGAAAGTGCTATTGTAAGAAAAAATAATTTTTGAGAAATATTTCATTAGTATTTTGTATTGTGCTTCATTTGTCTATTATTTACTAAGCTATAATTATATGCGATACTTGGATTCTGAAATTGCTGTACATTTTCCTCATCTATAAAGATTTATAATGTTATGTATGACCCCTGGTGGTGTAGTAGAAAACTACAATGTAAATAATTGATCCATAAGAGTTTATATTAATTCAGATAGCAATTGGATAATGGTTGAATGCCCAATTAAGTATAGTTACTGCTCAACAAAGCTTGGAGGCTCCCAGCTGGAAATAAATCAAATTATAATAGATACTTTATTCATAATGGATACTTGGAAATTACTTATTCTATACACAAATCAATATCATTGTTTTTAACCCAACTTTTCCTAGTTTCCTTTCTTCCTAAGATATTATTGATTTTTAAAGCATATATTTAAATATGGACAACAATAGCATCACTCGACTTAAGATTGTATGATGTTTAGCAAAACCATCTTTGTGCGGTTCTTCCTATAAACTTTCCCATAACCTTTGATTTCCGGTCCATATACTTAGTAGAAAAGCTCATAGTGACCATTCTGATGAGGCCACATAGATAGATAGCAGCTGCTAGTGGCCTCAGGCAAGAAACAGACAGTTGCTGCAAATAGACATATAGCCTTAGGCATTACTTATCAGTATTTGGTGAGAGGTCAGAATCTGGGAATATTATCCTTATATGAAACAGAGATGTTGGTTCTCTTAGGGAATATTCTTAAAGAATAGTTAACATGAGAACTGGAGATTTTATTAAAATGATTTTTCATAACTGGTTTACTATCATCATCTAAGTATTTAGTGAGCCATTACATCTAATGTTGTAAGGTGTTATATGATAGACATGGATTCTTATTCGGTCTGTCTACAGTCTCAATGGCACTTAACAACAACAACAACAGTCTCCTCTTAGTCTTGCACTAGTGGTACTTACTGATCAGTCTCCAAAACCCTTCTACTATTACCTCCTATTCCTTTCTCCATGATGTTTACCATCAAATAGTCTTCCTTTTTCTGTATACTGACTTTCCTTCCCTTAGTCTGCAACATACTAATCTTTTCTTCTCTTCATCTTACTTTTTAATCCAAACGATTGACTAATATTTTTCCTTCCCTTTGCAATTATGCTTTTTGAACCAGTTCGTAACCTCTTATCTAATGTATAAACATTGCCCTAGGAAAAAAGACTTTATGATCTGCTCCCATAAATATTACAGCCTAGGAAAGCCTATAGGGCAGTTCTACTCTGTCATATAGTGCCACTATGATCTGGAATTTACTTGATGGCACACAACAACAAATTTTCACTTCACTCTTCACTGTCCTCCAGTCTGAATTTTTCTTCCAACGCTTAACTGGGAATTCTCTGTAAACATCAACAATGACTTTTTGATTGCAAAGAATAATCACCAATTTTAAGATGTTCCATCACCGATTTTCACTATTTAACGGAGGCGTCCCTGGGCAATGAAAACCATGAACATGCTCTGAAGTTTGAATCTACAAAGAGGTTCTTCAGAAGAAAGGCCTGAGTATCTACTTCTGAAAAAATCAGACGCTGAAAAATCCTGTGGAACACAGTTCCACTCTTACACAAGTGGGTTGTCATGACTCAGCATCCACTTGAAAACAGCTGGATTTTTTAACATGGAACTAGTAATTCTGTGGTGGAATTCCCACCTTCCTTATGGGACACCCAAGTTTGATTTCTAGCCAATGTACCTCATGTGTAGCTGCCACTCATGTGTCAGTGTAGTCTTGCATATTGCAATAATGCTAAAAAATTTCCTTGACCCTTCAAAATCAACAGACTAGAAAAATGATCTGTCAATATACTTCCAAGAATCACTCAACAAAAACTCTAAGGATCAATTTGCAACAGATCAAAAGGATGGTGCAGGACCATGCAGCATTTCTTTATACTGTGCATGGGGTCACCATGAGTCATAGCAGCTAACAACACAACTATTTAATACTTGTACAGTTCTTGATAATTTTAGTCTTCTTGAACTTCCCCTCCTTGGATTTACATGTCATTACTCCCTCATATTTCACTTAAGTTCACTTAACTCCAATAGGAGTCCTGGTGATGCAGTCATTAAGCACTTGACTGCTAACCAGAAGATTAACCCACAACCAATCTACAAGAGAAAAATATATCAGAAAAGAAAAACTTCTGTAAAGATGGCTAACCTTGGAAACATTATGGGGCTGTTACACTCTGCCCTATGTTGTTGTTGTTGTTATGTGCCGTGAATTGGTTCCAACTCATGGTGACCCTTCACAGGTTTCCAAGGCTGTAAATGTTTACAGGAGCAGAAAGCCTCATCTTTCTCCCACGGAACAGCTAGCAGTTTCAAACTACTGACCATGAGAGTGGCAGCCTGATTCTTAACAACTATGCTACCAGAGCTCCATAGGGTTGCTTTAAGTCCAAATCTACTCAACAGCAGTAGATTTTGTTAGTCAAGATAAACTTATGCTCCTCCTTAACTCCTCATTTTCCTTTATGCTCATATACACCCTAATCCAATGGATCACTTAGTACAGTCTTTTTTTTTTTTCTTTTTCAAAAGTATTTCAATCTATCACATTTTAACTGCACTATCTCATCCGTTAGCTTCGTTTATCAATACTACTGCCACAGCTACCTAGTTATCTGCATTCATACAGCCTTTACTCCAGTCCAGCATC
The DNA here is from genome assembly GCF_000296735.1 of Chrysochloris asiatica. Lineage (NCBI taxonomy): Eukaryota > Metazoa > Chordata > Mammalia > Afrosoricida > Chrysochloridae > Chrysochloris > Chrysochloris asiatica. Next base: position 33,532 of record NW_006408934.1, on the reverse strand, counting down.
TCCATAGCCACTGTTGTTGTTGTTAAGTCCTGTTGAGTCATTTCTGACACATAGCAACCCTAACAGAACAAAGAGCCACTTGGTCCTATGCCATCCTCACAATTGATGCCACTGTGCCAATCCATCTCATTAGGGTCTCCCTCTTTCGCTGTGCCTCCACTTTCGGCAGCATGATGTCCTTCTTCAAGGACTGATCCCTCTTGATAATATGTCCAAAGAATGAGAGACATGATTTTCTTTTTCCAGTGACTAGTAACCCCTGATAATATGTTCAAAGTATGAGAGATGAAGTCTGGCCATTGTGCCTTCCAAGAAGCACACTGGCTATACCCTTTCCGACACAGATCTGTTTGTTCATTTGGCAGTCAATGGTATTTTCAATATTCTTCTCCAACACCATAACTCAACTGCACCAATTCTTCCACAGTCTCCCTTATACACTATCCAACTTTTACATGCATATGAGGTTATTGAAAATACCATGGCTTGGGTCAGGCACACCTTAGTCCTCAAACTGACATCTTTGCTCTTCAACACTTTAAATAAGTCTTGTGCAGCAGATTTGCCTATTGCAATGTGTTGTTTGATTTCTTAACTGCTGCTTCCATGAGTATTGATGGTTGATTCTAGCAAAATGAAATCTATGGCAACTTAAATATTTTCTCTATTTATAAGGATGTTGTTTATTGATCCAATAGTGAGGATTTTGTTTTCTTTACATTGATGTGCAACCCATATTGAAGGCTGTGTTCTTTGATCTTCATCCCTAAGTATTTTAAATCCTTTTCACTTTCAGCAAAATTCTATCATGTAATCTCCAGCATCATTTTTATCACCAAGGCCATATTTTCAAACTACTGACCCTTCCTCTTTGTTTACAACCTTTGCATTCCAATCACCAGTATATAGCTTTACATCTTGATTGCATGATTGATGAATTGCACACAGAAGAAGCTGGTAGAATTCTTCAATTTCATCACCACTGGCTTTAGTGGTGGGTGCATAAATTTGAATAATAGTAGTATTAACTGGTCTTCTTTGTAGGCATCTAGATATTGTCAAGTGTGGCAACAGTAGTAAGGTTGGCCCAGGATCAGGCAATGTTTCATTTTGCTGTGCATAAGGTCACTATGGGTCGGTACCAATTCAATGGCACCTAACAACAACAGCAGATACTATCCTATCACAGATGGAGCTGTACTTCATGATTGATCTTGATATGTCCCTTTTGATGGTGAATTCCTTTTCAACTTGTAATTCCTAGCATAGCAAACTATGTGATTTTCAGATTCAAAATGGTAAATATCAGTCCATTTCAGCTCATTAATGCCTAGTATATTGATGTTTATGCATTCCATTTCATGTTTCACAATTTCCAATTTTCCTAGAATCATACTTCATACATTACATGTTCCGATTATTAATGGAAGTTTACAGCTGTTTCTCCATTTTGAGTTGTGCTCCATCAGCAAATGAGGGTCCAGAGGGCTTTACGTCATTCGCATTATCTCGGTCAAGTCAGAAGACAGCTCTTCCCCAGTCACATTTTGAATGTCTTCCAACCTGAGGAATGCATCTTCCAGCACTATATCTGACAGTATTCTGGTGCTCTTCATCATGTTTCAATATTCAATAACCTGGTGCTATTCATAAGGTTTTGAGTGACTAGTCTGTCTATCCTTCTTCCTAGTCTGTCTTTGTCTGGTAGTTCAGCTGAAACCTGTCCACCATTGGTACCCTACTGTTATTTAAAATACCCGTGGCATAGTTTCCAGAATCACAGCAACACACTAGCGACCAAAGTACAACAAACTGACAGATGAGTGGTGGCTTGGCTTTTGATCATATGTTATCTCTTAAAATGGTTGAACATTACAGGGGCCAGCCTTGCACGAATGGGTTCCAGGAGGCAGACTGAAGATTAAAGTGACAGGAAACTCAAGGTGGTCAGTCGAGAGTGATTTAATGTCTTACAGATTCAATTTAAATACATAACTTCTTAGTTATGAGGGAGAGGGCAAATCACACATCTTTAATTAAATGATTCTCAAGACCTTTAGCTATATCACAATACTATTGACATCATACAGTGAGAATAATATGTTGGAAATTAGTACGTGTAAAGATTGGTTTTGTAGATAGGGAACACAATTTCCAGGATAATTATAAAGACGTGGATCAAGAACTACATGCTACAATAGTAACATACTAAGGTAATTTTCTTAACTGACTTATTTTTCTGCTATACATGTCCGTGTGCTCTTGGCCCATTGCCAGTGGCTAGCAAGGTCTTCCTTGTAGCTCTCTCCAACGTCTTCCTTGGTTTAGAGAACTGCAGCCAAGTGGGCTTCACACACTTTCCTTAAATCCTACAGAACATCAGCCATTTCTTTTGGCTACATGACTGGGTATTTTTTCCATCTTCTTTTTGTGCTTTCTGCATCATTCAATATTTTGCCCACTGAATGCTCCAGTATTGCAAGTTGAGGTTTGAATTGTTTCTTTGGTTCTTTCTCCTTGAGAAACGCTGGGTGTATGCCTCCTTTTTTTGTTTTCTAACTCCAAATCTTTATACATTTCATTATAATTGACTGTCTTCTCAAGCTTCCCTTTAAAATTTTCTGTTTAGCTCTTTCAATTCCTCATTTCTTCCATTCTCTTTTGCATCTCTAAGCTGGAGCAAATATCAGAAACTCTTCTGGTTTCTAATTTGTCCTTTTCTTTCTTGCTTGTCTTTTTAATTAACTTTGGTTTTATTCTTGTATGGTGTTCTTGATGTCATTCCACAACTTGTTTGTGATCATTAGTGTCTAGTGCATAAAATCTTTTGAATTTACGGATGATCTCTAAATTCATGTCAGGGATGTTCATGGTTATATTTTGGATCACATGGACTTGTTTAAATTTTCTTCATCTTCAGCCTGAAATTGCCTATGAGCAATTGATGGTCTGTTCAACAGTTTATACCTGGCCTGGTTTTGGCTGATGATATACAGCATTTATTTCCACCATCTCTTTCCACAGTTGTAGTCAATTTGATTTCTGTGTATTCCATCTGGGGAAGCTCATGTGTATAATCATCTTTCATACTGTTTGAAAAAAAAATTTTTTGCAATGAAGAGGACATTGGTCTTACAAAATTCTGTCATGTGATCTTCAGCATCATTTTTATCGCCAAGGCTACAACTTCCAAATACTGTTCCTTCTTCTTCATTTCCTTCTTTGGTGCATAAATTTGAACAGTAGTGGTAATAGCTGGTCTTCCTTGCACTGTTGTAGTTCAGTGAAGTTGAGTTGGTTCTGACTCATAGGAACCATGTATACGGTTTCCAAAGAGCTGCTGTTAAATTTGAAGCACAGACCTTGTGGTTCAAAGCGACCCTGAGGTCCAGTGTTCATCCTATAGTGCCATACTAGGCCTTCCTTGTAGGTGTATCGATATTATCCTATCACAGACAGCATTGTACTCAAAGATAGGTCTTGAAATTTTCGTTTTAATAATGAATGTGATGCCATCCCTCTTCAATTTGCTACTTCTGGCATAGTAAGCCATATGATTATCAGACTCAAACTGGCTAATACCAGTTCATTTCAGCTCATGATGTTTATGCATTCCATTTCATTTTTGACAACTTCCAATTCATACTTTGTGCATTCCATGTTCCAATTATTATTGAATGTTTACAGCTGTTTCTCTTTGTTTTGAGTTATGCCCCATCAGCAATGAAGGTCCCTAAACTTTATTCCATTCATGTCATCACAGTCAACTGTACTTTAAGGAGGCAGCTCTTCCCCAGTCATATTCTGAGCACCTTTAAACCTGAGGGACTCATCTTTCCAGCACTGTATCTGACAATATTCTGGTGCTATCCATCATATTTCATTATTCAACATTATGGTGCTGACAGTGTTTCACTGCTATTCATTAGGTTTTCAGTGGCTTATAATTCAGAAATAGTCCACCTCCCCTTCCAAGTCTGTCTAACTCTAGAAGCTTGATGGATACCTGTCCACCATGGGTGACCCTTCTGGCATTCAAATTACCAATGGCATAGTTACCATCATCACTGAAACACTCAAGCACTCACAGTGTGACAAACTGAAAGATGAGTGGTGGTAACGGCCACTAGTGCTAACTTATTGCAACATGAACTTAACTTTTCAGCAGCAGTGAGACGGATACTATTACAGGTGATGAAACTGAGTCACAGAAAAGGCCACACAGCTATATAAGTACACAGTTATTTGGCCTAGAAACTGTACTTTTCAACTCGCAGCTATAATCTTTCATAAAAAATAAAATATAATTTACAGTCTTTAAAATGCAAGTATGAGTTTCTGAGAACATGACTATAACATAAATCATTTATAAATTTAGTGAATAATGGATAGTCTACCTTGTAAATATGGTCGAAGCCTAAGTAAATGCTCTTTAAAATCTGCTAAGCAACCATGAAAGCAAAATATAAAAAGTCGTAAGAAGACCAAATAGCCGATCTGTCAAAAGAGAAAGAAGAAAGCATTTCTGGTGTTACATAAAGAAATGTTTCTAAACCATAAGAAGTAAACTAATTCATCATTATACTTACTTTTGGTAAAACAATGTCCAACTCACCTGATATTATGTTCTTTTGAAATAAGTTTAAAATATTTATATCAGAGTTGAATCACAAGTTCAGTCAAAAGGCTAATATATCATCTCTACATTACATATAATGACCAACAATGAATGCAGTTTGGTTCTATGTCCTTTTGAGTAGTGCTTTGAAAATTATAGGTTATGTCCCTTACGTGGTTCATGAAATCAACTGAGAAGAGTTTTTATATTAAATAAAACAGAAAAAAATTCAAAACACATCACATTGCCCCTTCTTTCATACATAGATAAGTGTGTGTGTTAGTGTGTGTGTTATATATGGTTGAGATTGCAATATAGAAGATACTTCTTATGTGTACCAGCCAAAACAATTTGAGAAACATTGCTTTAAATAGTGTTGAAAAATATTCTCTTATGCTTAAGTATGCTGTACAAAGCTCCCATTCCTATAAGAGGAAAAAAATGCAATTACTGTATAAGCACTATAAAAAGCTTTACTTCTCTGTAGTTTTAAAAAATGCATCATAAAAATATTATTTTCACAGACTACAGAAATTAATATATTCAAAAGTATATAATATGTAAGATTTCACAGAAAATGAGGGAAAAAAACCACATGAGACTGTTAAATTAATAAGTGGCATTACTGAACTATGAACCCAGGATATGTAGATTACACCAAAAGCCATACAATTTTTACTCTAGCAGTAATTTGCAAATATTTTAGACTCTGTTAGTAAAATATATATTGATAATTCATGTATAAATGTATTCCTAAATTTAAAACATATACTATTTGTGAATTCAAAAATGTTTGTGGGGCATGCCCAAGAGTTTTACTTGTGCATACATAATACTGTAATTTCCTAAAAGATTGAAGTTAGATAAGGAGGAAGTAGAGGGCAACAAATCATTTAAAAGAGTTACATTATTACGGATGAAAGCATTAAAGGTGGAATTCCAGTAGACAACGGAAATTGGAAAAACTAGGCAATTGGAAATAATTGTTGATATTGTTGCTGTTATGTGTTGTCAGTCGGTTCTAAGACACAGTGATCCTATTCCCGACAGAATAAAACACTGTCTGGTCCTCAAGCACAACTGTTTTGCTTGAGAATATTGTTGCAGCCAGGTAACAATTCATCTGCTTGGGTTTTTTTCTCTTTTTCAATGACCCTCCACTTGTCCAAGAATGATGTCTTCTCCAGGGACTGATCCCTCCTGACAACATGTCCAAAGAACAACAGACAAAGTCTCATCATCCTCACATAATGTTGTACTTCTTCCAAGACAGATTTGCTTGTTCTTTTGGAAGTCTGTGGTACTTTCAATATTCATTATCAACACCATAACTCAAGTGCATCAATTTTTCTACAGTATTCATTATTCACTTTCCAACTTTCACACACATATAAGATTAGTAAAAATACCACAGCTTGAATCAGGTGCACCATAGTCCTCAAACTGACATCTTTGCTCTTGAGCACTTTAAAGAGGTTTTGTGCAGCAGATTTGCCTAATACAATCCATCCTTTGATTTCTTTACTGCTGCTTCCATGAGTGTTGACGGTTGATGTGAGCAAAATGAAGTATTAGACAAATTCAATCTTTTCTCCATTTATATTGATGTTACTTATTGGATCAGTGGTGAGAATTTTTGCATTCCTTACACTGAAGGGCAATCAATACTGATGGTTGTGGTCTTTGATCTTCATCAGTTATTGTTGTTATTTGTTAAGTGCTGTTGAGTTGGTTCCGACCCATAGAGACCCTGTATAGGATTTCTGAGGAGGAGCTGGTGAGCTTGAACTTCCTCAATTCTTCAATTTCATCATCACTGGTTTTAGTGGTTGGTGTATAAACTTTAATAATAGTGGTATTAACTTGTCTTCCATGTTATTGTTAAGTGCCATGGAGTCGGTTCTGACTCATTGAGACCCTGTATAGGGATTCTGAGGAGAGACTGGTGTGTTTGAACAGTTGATCTTGCAGTTCAAAATGACCTTGCAGTCCAGTGTTTTACCAGACAGGAATCCTGTCTTCCTTGTTGTTGTTGTCATGTACCATCAAGTCAGTACCAACCCAGAGTGGCTTATGCACAGCAGAATGAAACACTGCCGATCCGGGGCCAACTTCACTACTTTGCCATGCTTGAGCCCATACATGCTGCCACTTGACCAGTCCATCTCGTTGGGGGTCTTCCTCTTTTTCTCTAACCCTTCAACTTACCAAACATGATATCTCTCTCCAGTGACTGGTCCCTCCTGACAGTATGTCCGAAGTATGAGAGACGAAGGTTGACCATCTTGGCCTCTAAGGAGCACTCTGGCTGCACTTCTTCCAAAACAGATCTATTGGTTCTTTTGGCAGCCCATGGCACTTTCAATGTTCTCTTCCAACACCATAACTCAAAGGCATCAATTCTTCTACGGTCTTCCTTATTACAATTGGGTAAAAAATATAAACAATGTGCTCAATGGTTAAGAATTAATTTTATATATATTTTATTGTCATCAGGAATATAAAAGTCAAAAAATGCAGAATGGTCACTAAAGGAGACGAGATGAAAAAGAGAACTAAGTCATATTTTGAGTCCTGGTGAGGCACTATAGGAAAAGCACTGGAGCACTAACTGCAAGGTCAGTGATTGAAAATCCTATATGGGGCTGCGATGAGTCAGAATCCACTCAATGGCAGTAAACAAGTCAGATTTTTTATATGTTTTTCCATGTTTTTCTTCCATTGTTGTTGTTGTTGTTAAGTGCCATTGAGTCAGTATGAACCCATAGTGACTTTATGCACTGCAAAACGAAACACTGCCCGATCCTGGGTCAACCTCACAATAGTTGCCATGCTTGAGTCTATCGATGCTGCCACTTGGCCAGTCCATCTCATTGGGGGTCTTCCTCTTTTTCTCTGACCATCCACCTTACCAAACATGATATCCCTTCTCCAGTGACTGGTTCCTCCTGACAACATGTCCAAAATATGAGAGATGAAGTTTGGCCATCCTGGCCTCCAAGGAGGACTCTGGCTGCACTTCTTCCAAAATGGATCTATTGGTTTTTTCGGCAGCCATTGGCACTTTCAATATTCTCCTCCAACACCATAACTCAAAGGCATCAATTCTTCTACTGTCTTCCTTATTCACTGTCCAGCTTTCGCATCCATATGAGGTTATTGAAAACACCATGGCTTGGATCAGGTGCACCTTAGTCCTCAAATTGACATCTTTGCTCTTCAACACTTTAAAAAGGTCTTGTGCAGCAGATTTGCCTAATGCAATATGTCGTTTGATCTCTTGACTGCTGCTTCCCTGAGTGTTGATAGTTGATCCAAGAAGAATGCAGTCCTTGACAACTTCAATCTTTTCTCCATTGATAAGAATGTTGTTTAATGGTCCATTGGTGAGGATTTTTGTTTTCTTGACATTGAGATATAATCCATACTGAAGACTGTGCTCTTTGATCTTCATCAGTAAATGTTTTAAGCCCTCTTCACTTTCAGCAAGCAAGGCTGTACCATCTGCATATTGCAGGTTGTTAATGAGTCTTCCTCCAATCCTGATGCTATGTTTTTCTTCATAGAACCCACTTCTCAGATTATTTGCTCAGCATACAGGCTGAATAAGTATGGTGAAAGAATACAACCTTGTCACACACCTTTCTTAATTCTAAAACATTCAGTGTTCCATTATAAAGTAATAAATATCCATAATAGAAATTTTTGGAAATACTGCAAAAAGAAGATAAAAATTGATCACAACCCCATTATGCAAATAAGGTCATTGCCAACTAATGCCTTGTCTCTTTTTCTCAAGTCCTTCCTCGCTGCAAAGTTTCAGTTCTTTGTATGTTTAATTCCTATTATGTGCTCTATGTATCTTCTCTCATTTGGTCCACATATGAGTCTTATGCCCCAGGTATATCAGAGAGTATGTAGCAGGATTTCTAAGGACTGGGATACTCTATCTCACAAAAAGGTTCTATTTTATGACTCATGAATAGTCTCTCATTTTGGGTTTTTAATAGCACATAATCAGAATGAAATAAAAAATATAATTTTGTAAGAATAACCATTAATTTTAATTGCCTCATATATATCTGATCCTAAAGAAACCTATCTAGATTTCTTTTCTTTCTTTACATTAAACCCATTATGTAAGCTAAATTTATTTGACTAATAATAAATTTTTCAGCTATCAACTATGTTCATTACAAGTAGTGGATCAGTATGACTTCCAAATCCTTATAAAGCCTGAGCTACTAAAGTGACAGAACACTGAAAGAACAACTCAGCTCCTGAAACTGAATAACTACTTAAGGTTATCCATCAGCAAATTTAAATGGAAAAGAAAAAGGCCTAGAAAAGAAGTCCTTAACAAAAAAATATGTTTGTGTGTGTGTGTATAGTTGTTTTTGTTGTTGTTGTCATGTGCTGTGGAGTCGATTCCGACTCATAGTGACCCTGCTTAGGGTTTCTGTAAATCTTTACGGGAGCAGAAAGCATCATCTTTCTCCCA
>NW_006408934.1:22382-24113 GCF_000296735.1 Chrysochloris asiatica | reverse complement strand
TTAATTATCCCCAGCTTCTGAAATCCCATTGTATACATCCAAACAATAGGTTCAAACTTGGCCTTTAGTTTTTATGTGCCATCGAGTAGGTTCCAGGTCATAGCAACCTTATGCACAACAGAATAAAACACTGCCAGGTCCTATGCCATCCTCACATTCATTGTTAAGCTCATTGCTGCTTTCACTGTGCCAATCCATCTCATTGGAGGTCTTCCTCTTTTTGCTGATTCCACTTTACCTAGCATGATGTCCTTTTCCAAGTTCTGATCGCTCTCAAAAATATGTCAAAAGTATGAGAGACAAATTTTCACCATTCTGACTTCTAAGGAGCATTCAGGTTATACTTCTTCAAACACAGATGTGTTTGTTCTTCTAGCAGGCCAAAGTACTTTTAATTCTTTCCCAACAGTATAACTCAAATACATCAATTCTTCTGTGGTCTTCTTTATTCATTGTCCAACTTTCACATGCATATGAGACTATTGCAAATACCATGGCTTGGGTCAGATGTATATAAATCCTTACACTGACATCTTTGCTCTTGAACACTTCAAAGACATTTTATACAGATTTGTCTAATGCAATACATCATTTGATTTTTTGACTGCTACTTCCATGAATGTTGATAGTAGATCCAAGCCGAATGAAGTCTTTGATAATTTCAATCTTATCTCCATTTATCATGATGTTATTTATTGGTCCAGTGGTTAGGAAAACTTTCTTTGATTCAAATCATCACAGTTAATTCTACTTTAAGGAGGTAGCTCTTCCCCAGTTGTATTGGCTCATCTTTTGGCACTATATTGGCAACTTTCTGGTGTTATTCATCATGTTTCAATATATAATATTCTGGTGCTTTCTGACAGTTTTCCACTGCTATTCATAAGGTTTTTAGTAGCTAAACATTCAGATGAAGTCTGCCTTTCCTTCTCCCTAGACTGTCTTAGTCTGGAAGATCAACTAAAACCTGTCCACCATGGGTGCTTTCCACTGGTATTAAGTTATCAATGGCAAAGCTTCCAGCATCACATAGGTATTATTTTCTTATACAGTTCTTAGTATTATATTTCCTCAAACCATCTCTATTTGGCTACCAAACATTAAGGCATTACCCACAAACACAGAAAATTAAAATAAACTGCAAAACAAGAGAGTATACCATAATAAAATCAAATAACCCCTTTGTATCTAATACTGATGCCAGGTGGTTACATAGAGTATATGTAGTAAATAAAAATATTTCAAAATAGTTTTAAACATACCTTTGCCAACTTCATTTCAACTGAATATAAGTATGTCTTTATGAATGCATCACAACAGAGTCTATATAAAACTGACTCTGCAACAAAAAATAAGGCAGGTAGTTGATCATAGTCAAAGGGAGCATGGTCCAGGGAAGCATAAAGCATATTTAAAGCATCTGAAAAATCAAGAATAGATACCATCATTTAAACATCATGCTATTTTTCTACATGACATGATTAATTCTTTTTTTTTTAATGTTTTATTGAGAATTATATGATAGCTTACATGAGAGAACCTCAGTTCCATATTCATTCCATCGTATACCATTACATTGTCATGGTTCCAATCCCCTCCATGCATTGTCTTCCTACCAAAGGGCATATCCTAGACGTGCTTTACTCTCCCCCTTCCCCCTCCCCCTCCCCCCTCAGTCTTTGGCCCACAGTTCCTTTCCCCCTCTGTATCCAAAGTCCCCAGCCGCTTCAT
>NW_006408934.1:8233-15791 GCF_000296735.1 Chrysochloris asiatica | reverse complement strand
CTTTGTCTCCCTGTGCCTTGAGCCCCCCAATTTGCCCTATATACATGCTGGTAATGCCTAATGTGGCAATGAGGACCCCCCTGGGATGGACTATGTTGGTTCCTGTGGCTCTCTGAGAGCGTCCCACTAGCTCTCTGAGAGCGTCCACCCTTTGGATGGGTCTGCTCAAGCCCTGCTAAGTTCTGCAGTGGGTGGGGCCGTCCCTAGGATGGGAGCTGGGAGCAGGCGTGTGGAAGCTCAAAATGCTCGTAACTCCTCAATAGTTTGATCCTTAAAAAAAACAAATTCATAAAGTTGAAGCCTAATGTTTTATGTTTGCCCAAAAGCTGTCTGTCTGCCAGGCGGGGGACCCTCTTTGTGATACTGCCCCCTACTTTCTCCCGAGCCCACATATCTGTGCTGCCTGGTCAGGGAAGCACCGGAAGTCCTCCGACATGATTAATTCTTGCAATCAGTTATTTGTTCACTCACCAGAACCAAGTTGCAAACATAAAGCCCAAACTGCCTAGCCAATCACCACTGAGTCCTTTTATAGGGTTTCCAAGACTGTAAATCTTTAACAAGCAGACCTCATCTTTCTCCTATAGAGCAGCTGGAGGATTTGAATTGCCAATGTGTGGTTAGCTGTCTAGTGCTTATACCAAAGCACCACCAAGTTTCCTTAAATCTAAAACATATTACAAATGTTTTGTACATATGTAGTGTAATGGGTTACACACATTGGGCTGCTAACAGCAAGGTCAGCAGTTTGAATCCACCAGTCACTACAATAGGAGAAAGATGAGGTCTTCTGTTCCTGTAAAGAATTACAGGATTGAAAACCCTATACAGGGTTGCTATGAGTTAGGACTGACTAGATAACATGCAGTAGTCACAGCAGCTGCAGCAATCTCTCATCAAGAGGTAAAGTCTATGTTCCTTCCCCTTGAGCCTGAGTAAGGTCTGTTACTGTTTCAACCAATAGAATATGACAGAGCTGACACAGATAAGAACAGGCAATAAGGCTTCTTTCTGAGTCTGCCACTCTTAATATACTAAGTTTGGAAGCCTAAGGTGCCAAGTAGGAAGTCCAACTACCCAGAAGTCACCAAGCAAAAAGACTATATAAAGAGAAATGCTTGAGAAGCCTAAGTTTTCAGCTAACATTAAATTAATCACCACTCCACCTATATCATGATAGAAAATAGAACAAAACTGTATAATAAAAAATAGTATTAAAAAGTGGCAAAAAAGAGAAGAGCAAAAGACTAGAGAATAGAGACAAAGGAAAGTAGACCAGGCATAGCTGAAAACGAAGAACATGGAGCTAAAAATCTAGAAAGAATAGTACCTCAAATCATTACAAAGGTTTGAGAAACTGCTATGTAAATATCTGGGGGACAACTGCAAATGCAAGGATTTAAGGAAAAAACCTGGCATATTCAAGTGACAAAGAGGAGGAAAATGTAGCTGAAGCAAAATGGATAGATAAGGTAGCCAGGGACCAGACCATACAGAGACTTGTAGGTCATAATATGGAGTTTGAACTCATTTTAACTGTAATCAAAAGACACAGGAACTTATTTAAGCATAACAATGTTCACTTCTGATGATGGATGAACTGTAGAACAAGAAGTGGGCAAGACTACAAGCAAGACACCAATTAGGAGAATATTTCAATTATGGAGCCAGTTAGATAAACTTTATTTAGGATGTTATTTAGAACATTTTAAAAATACTTTAAATTTAGAGTTCATGCAGGATAAAGATGAGGCTATAAAGATTTACAGTCTCAGAGACTCTGTGGAGCAGTTCTACACTATCCTATGAATCACAATTGGGCAAAGAGTTCTTTCAATGGGATTTAGAGTTCAATATCTGAATGAGTTAAAAATACTTAGGCTGTATGTGACAGAAAACTCAACCTTAAGTGCCTTCAAAACAAGGATGTTTGCTATTTCACAAGATCAGAATTGGGAAGGTTCCAGGACTAGTTGATATAATTACCTTTTATATGCACTTTTTTTTTTTCATCTTCTAGCTCCTCTAGATGTGTATAACTGTGAAAACTACACAAACTGCAGGGATTGTGTTCTTATACAAAGTAGTTAACATGGAAACAGAATGAGGGGTGAGGAGAGAAACGGGTGCTTCTCTCTAGGCATGTCTTTTTTAAAAACAAGTCAACCAAAAACAAATCTATGCTTACATTTCTTTGGTCAAAACCAGATCATGTGGCCACCCCTAATCCAATAACTGACTAATGAAAAGGAATTGCCATGACTAGTTTAGCCCATCCACAAATCAGGCTTTGGGGCTGAGTAAGGCCAATCTTTTTCTCAATCATATCACTGCAAGATATCTGAACAATAACAAAAAAGAAAACCCCACAGCTCTATATGTTAGAGATTAGAACTATTTACTGGGGTTTTCATGACTGCAATCTCAATGAAATCAGATTTCCAGATTTTTTCTTCTGTGGTACCACTGGATGGGTTCAAAGTGGCAACCCTTAGTTTAGCAGTTGAGCACAAACTGTTTGCACCACTTAGGGATCTAAACATAACTGACAATTAATTGGTGTTGTGGTTGTTGTTAAGTGCCATAAAGTTAATTGATATTGAAGAGGAATTAACTGCTGACTGGGACCCCTGGTGGCACAGTGGGTTAAGTGTTGTCTGCTAGCTGTGCAAGGTCAACATTTCAAATCCATCAGCCACATGAGAGAACAATAAAGCTGTCTGCTCCCATAAAGACTTACTTACAATCTCTGAAACCCTCAGGAGCAGTTTTACTTTGTCCTACTTGGTAACTAAGGAGCTCTGGTAGCATAGCAGTTATGAATCGGGCTACAAATCCCAAAGTCAGCAGTTCGAAACTACCAGCTGTTCCGCAGAAGAAAGATGAGGCTTTCTGCTCCCTTAAAGATTTATAGCCTCAGAAACCCTGTACAGGGTCGCTATGAGTTGGTTCTGACTCCATGGCACATAACCACCACCACCATTTGGTAACTATGAATGGATTTGGTTTGGGGTTTGGGTTTGGGCAATGAAGAGTGTCTACACCAATATAATTAAACATTTAATAGGGGTCAGGCTATGGATGGCATTCTGAAAAAGTGTCATAAAAACAAAATAAATACAAAATTTATTGCTTGGAAGCTCCCAGATAGAATGACAAAATAAGTTTATATGGGAAAATATTCTGACTTCATGCAGTTAACTTTCTAAAATTCATTTTAAAAGGCATACACATTAAATGTAAGATAATGATTGTTGTTGTTAAGTGCCGTTGAGTCGGTTCTGACTCACAGTGACCCTGTATTGGGTTTCCAAGGAGGAACTAATGAGCTTGAACCACCGACATTGTGGTTCAAACAACTTTGCATACTAGCGCATTAGACCGCAGTGAATTTATCCCTTTAAAAATAATGTGTGTGTTTTTTTTTTAATTTCTATTTGAGTTTGGTTGGAGGGTAGTTTGAAATGAAACTTATGAAAGGGAAGCGACAAATTAAAAAGAAATGAATAAATGTTGCTTTTTAAAGTCAACTTGAAAAACAAATGGCCATTGATTAACATTATTGAGTAAGAATTTAAAATTTTTGGGACAAGTTTCTCGAAAGTATACTGCCTGTTGCAATTCAAAATCACTAAATGACATTTTATATTGCTTCTCAGTTAGTTACAAATTTTAGAAAAAAGTAACAGGACTTTGAACTGGCATGAAGCCCTAAAAAGTCATAAAGATTATGCTGAGAAAATGTTTTCAATACAATTTTCTAATCAAAAAGCTGAGACATCAAATTCATAAATTCAAAATCACAAAATTAGTTTTATAATGAAACACTATATAAAATTTTGACAGATAAAAGCAAACTTTTCTTGGCTCCTGCATAATTTCCAGAAATTCAAGCTCTCAAACAATGCCTTTACTGCTACTGTAGACAACAGAGTCAGTAAAAAAGCTTAGTTAAAGCACATACCTTCTTGGATGTCTCCCTTGCATTGAGCCAGATATGTTGCTTCAATCCACCCAGTAGAAATATTCACATGCTTCCCAGAGCCTAAGGTTTTGAGACCCAATTTTCTCTGTAATGAGGAAGCAAGAAAGAGGCAAATCTAAAATATATAGCTTTTTTGTTACTTATTTGATTATATACATTTTGACAGACATTCTGTGAAGGTGAAGCTTTGTGGCCAGACTATGTAAGACTATATAATATTTATTTTTATTATTTTATTAGTTTGACATCTTATGTAAATTGTATTCATGTTGATGGTGCAGTGGGTTAGGCATTGTGCTGCTACCTGATGGTCAGCTGTTCAAACACACCAGCTGTTCCATAGCAGAAAGATGAGGGAAGCAATCTGCTTCTCTAAAGATTGACAGCCTTGGAAACCCTATTGGGCAGTTCCACTCTGTAGGAACCAACTCGATGACACCTAACAAGTCCGTCCTACAGAGTCACTATCAGTCAGACTCCACTAGATGGCAAATAGTGGGTGGGATTTTGTGCTAAACTGTGGGAAATATTTAATATTCTGAATCTCAATTCCCACTGGTATGAGTCGGTTCTGACTTATAGCGATACTATAAGGCAGAGTAGAATTGCTCCTTAGGGTTTCTGAGGCTACAAATCTTTGTGGAAATATAAAACCTCATCTTACTCCTATAGAGAGGCAGGGGTGTAACCCACGATGCCACCAGGGCTCCTTAATAATCTGAGCAGTATCATTAATTATTTTCTTTAAATAATTTATTCTCTTTTCTTTCTAAGAATTACTTTCATCTCATTTATCTCAAAGAGATTACATCTCTAATCTATAAGAGAAAATTATTGAGGAAATGTGATTAAATAGAAACTCCTTTGATGCCAATTTTCTGGACAACTCAGACTACTTCAGTTCAGATGAATCAATGCCAATGAACATGACAGAGATAACCAGCATTGTCTGGTATCCTCACCCATCTTCCCTTATTGAGCCCATTCCTCAAGGACAATCTGCCATTCAGTCAGAGCTCACTGAAGAGTTTCTTCCTGGCACCTGCCTGCATGCATTATGTATCAAAAGTATGGTCTTTTCTTTCAAATCACATTTTAAAAAACAGGTTTTTCAAAATTTTTAAATGTACAGGCAACTATGAACCTAGTATGGCAGTGTGGGTTAATGTGCCGAACTGCAAAGTCTGTTTTAACTGCAAGGTTGGTGGTTTAAACTCACCAGTTGCTCCTTGGAAACCCTATACAGGGTCACTATGAGCCAGAACCAATTTGACAGCACTTAACAACAACAACAATATGAACCAAAATAACAAAACAAACAGGTGACTTTATTTACAAAGCATCTTTATGCAGCTTTTATTTCATTAATAGTTTGATATAAAAGTAAAACAGCATGTATAGTATTTCTATGGCAAACTTCAGCTGAATTTAAGGTAGAAAAGAAAAAGCAAGGATATATTTCACTTCCTGTTCTTTTTGTATACTTGTTTAAATTTAGGGGAATTAATACTCTTAAAGATTTTATTTATCATAAGCTAAGTGAAAAACAGTTCATTAAAGAGTATTGTCTTTGTGGGTAGTAAATAATTTGAAAGGCTTTGTTTCATTATTGAGTCATATCATTTCTTAGTTAACTGTTTTTAGGATAAAGTGATATTTTCATAATGGAAGATTTATTTTCCAGTCTTTGATATTTTGCTGTAGGCTCGTGGACTGGTTTCAACAGTTAGATTCTCAAGTAATTTATGGGGAACTTTCATTCAGTAAGTCATTTAACACTGAATTATTTGATTGTAAGCTTTCATTTTAATTTGTATTATTCTAACTTTGACTATTTATATCTAAAAAAATGGGCATATGTATATGAGGGTGCTTCAAAAAGTCAATGGAAAATGGACTTCTAGAGTAATGAAATTTTTACATGAATTTTATGAAGCCCCTTAGTATTTTTTCTAATATTTTAGAACATGTAATCATTCTCCACGGGAAAGCAATGGATGTGAAGGGTAAGCTCCAGACTACAAAAGATCAGTGGTTCAAGCCCACCAAATGCTCCAAGGGGAAAAGTTGAGGTTTTCTGATCCCACAAAGATTTACAATCTTTAAAACCCTATACAGGGTAGCTATGAGTGAAAAATTAATTCTACGGCACTTAACAACACTCATCCACCATGCCAAAAAGGTGAGGCTGTCTATTTCTGCAAAGATTTAGAAACCCTGGGAATAGTTCTGCTCTGCCCAATAGAGTTGTTATGAGTCAAGATGTTATCAACTCAATAGCAGAGGGTTAGGTTTGCTTTTTGGAACCATCCACCAGGTACAAAAGACATTTCACATACAAAGGGAATCAAATAGTGTACCATTACCTTACATCTAAGAATATTTTTTCTAATAATTTCCCTTAAATATTCCTTCTCCCGTAGATTCTGTGTATGGTTGTATCTCAAGATGAGTTCTCTTGTGATTAAAAATGGTTGTCTAAATAAAAATAAATAATTATAACTATCAGTTATAATTTTAATCAACTTCCAGCAGTTAAATATAACTATGTTCTAGAAAAGATACTTAGACTTTTAAAAAAAAAGACTATTTCACACACAAAAACAGGAATATAATACATATATATGCCTCCTAGATAAAGCTTATCATTATCTTCAATTGAGAAACAGTTTTCATGAGAACAATGATTATTTTGGCTTCTGGAGAAAATGCTCTGATTGTTTCCAGAAGTTATTATGTGCCTTTCTCATAGGTCATATCCAAAAGCTTTTCATTATGTTGAAGATCGATACAATTTTTCACGTAAGTCAGTGTTGATTAAATTTAAGGGAATGTTCACTCCATCCATGCAATCATATCAGTCCAACTGTGGTTGGAGTAAAGTGGGCAAGAGGAGAAAGGTCACAGAAGAGGAGACAAGCTGCAAGATTGACTCTGGGTGAAATAAGAAGCTTTTGCAGGATTGTGAGGAGAAAGGTGATATCATTTGACTTAAACTTTAAAAGATTACTATAGACTTCTGATTTTGGAGGCAGCAGAAGCAGAGTGAGGTAGGAAAGGCTCAATGGGGGAAGGGATGAAAACTCAGAGAAGCTGCTTTCATGGAACAGCACCAGAGCTCTGGATCAAGCATAAGGTTCAAGGTGTCAGTTTCCCACACCCATTGTTGGAAAAACTCATTGTATAAAGGAAAATATTGTGATTTAAGAATCAATCAGGACACGGGACTCCGTTTGTGGCCACCTTGGCCAGGCTGACTTCAGAGGACAAGGCCACAGCCTGACCTATACAGTGAAATGGCACTAAAATTGGTGCAGCAACATATGCAAAAGAAAGTGTGGAGGAATTCTGTACATTTTTTCCTCCTCTTCCCTGTGGCGCCTTCTCTGCCCAGCCTGAACACCTTCAGGCGGGTAGGTGCACACCCCCAAAAGGGTTTAACATTGAGCCCACAGTTTCCCCACGGCATAGAGAGGAAGAGCCCCATTGTTCCCAAAGGATGAAACTTTGGTGGTTGTTTATGATATCTAACTCTGGAACCCAGCTCTAAAGTTAACTTGTGTGGAACCCTTT
>NW_006408934.1:6359-7008 GCF_000296735.1 Chrysochloris asiatica | reverse complement strand
CAGATGGCTGACCTTGTGGTTGGCAGTCCAGTGCTTATCCTACAGAGGCAACACCTGCTCCTGTAGCTATGTTGTTGTTGTTGTTAAGTGTCACCAGTTGGTCCTGATTCATAGTGACCCTGTATAGTGTTTCTAGGGAGTAGTTGCTGGGTTTGAATCACCAAACATGAGGCTAGTAGTCTTATGCTTATTTTTACTAAAAATAATAAATTTCTACTGAAACACTGCAAAAAAAAAAAAAAAGAGAGAGAGAGAGAGAGAGAGAGAGACCAATTATGGCCATATAGTCAAGCTACAGGCCTACCCCATAATATTCCACCATAGAGACAAGAGCCTATAACAGCTGCTAGGCATTACGTGTGAAAAAGGAAGCCTATCTCCTGATCATATCCACAAGAAGACACTCAGTAAGCTTAAAAACACAGCAACAAACATCCATTTAAGCATTTAAAAAATCTAAATACTGAAAACGACAAAAAAAAAAAAAAAACCCACAACAAAAGATCTCGAAGTATGTTCAAAAACAGAAAAGACTAATTGAGACAAATGACCTAGAGGCAGACAAAGGCTTTCCAGAAGAGGAAGAGCAGGCTTTGGATTTGCCTGAGAAGGAACTCAGAAGAATGATATGAAAACAAATTCAAATGTT
>NW_006408934.1:4781-5424 GCF_000296735.1 Chrysochloris asiatica | reverse complement strand
TCCAGAAGAGAACAAAACTACAACAATGAATTCAAAGGAGCTGGGATGACAACTGAAGATCAAAATAACAGCAATGTCAAAGAAGGGAAAATTATGGGAACAGAGATCCAGAAGGTGAGGAGGTCAGGTAGATTACAGAATACAATAGACTGTCTTAAGTGGAGAGAAAAGTTAATAGACTATAAAGTAACCCCAAAGAAAGTTAATACTTCACAACTTACAATGAAAATGAACAAGCAGAACAAGCAAACATGAAAACTAAGAAGAAACTGACAAGAAATAGGACAAAAAACACAAACTCAGCACAAAAAGGCATGCAGAACAAAGGAACGATCAGCACCATCAAAAAATTAACATAATGGCAACAATTAATTCATATCTATCGATAATTATATTAAACGTCAATGGATTAAATGCATCAGTGAAGAGACAGAGAGTGGCTAAAGGAGAAGAAAACAAGATCCTTTAATATGCTGTCCTGCAAGAGACACATCTTATACACAAAGACAAAAAGAGACTAAAATTTAAAGGATGGTTAAAAAATATACCAAGCTAACTGCAATAATAAACAAGCATGAGTAGCAATAATAATCTCTGATTAAGTAAACTTTAAGACAAAAACCAGCATAAAAGATAAAGAAGG
>NW_006408934.1:0-442 GCF_000296735.1 Chrysochloris asiatica | reverse complement strand
AAGAGCGGAAAAAAACAGCAATGAAGTTGCAAGTTAAGCCCGACCACATTCAACAGACTCCTGTGAACTGGGTGGAGACCTGGTTGGCCAGAAGTATGGCAAGATTCGGGGACGCCTGCACCCAGAGACATGGCCACAGAAGACTAGAGCAGAGAATGAAGCATCCAGCTGATATGAAATGAGGGGAGATACAAAAGAACACCCATACATGCAGATAGTACCCATTTGACCTGGCTTCAATTGCTAGATGATCAAAACTCTACTAAAAGAAGAAAGAGGAGGAAAAAAAAGAGTAACCCACTACAATGTGATGAACTTTACCTATACTTATGGATGTAGTAGCTCAAAAAAGAGAAGAAATCTTTACAATGAGGATCACTCGCACCCCCTCGGTACACAGGATTGACAGGGACCGACAACTTAGACATTGGCTACCCAAAAT
>NW_006408933.1:1648193-1660760 GCF_000296735.1 Chrysochloris asiatica | reverse complement strand
AATATGGTTATTTCATTTTGTTCAATTGTCCCTTTAATCATGAGATAATGCCCATCTTTATCTATTATGCTGGCTTTTGCCTTAAAGTTTATTTTATCTGAGATTAGCACTGCCACTCCTGTTTGCTTTTTATTGCAGTTAGCTTGGTATACTTTTTCCCATCCTTTCACTTTTAATCTCTTTCTGTCTCTGTGTGTGAGTTGTGTCTCTTGCAGACAGCATATTGAAGGATCTTGTTTTCTTATCCATTCTGCCACCCCCCATCTCTTAATAGGTGCATTCAATCCATTTATGTTGAGTGTAATTATCGATAGGCATTGATTATTTGTTGTCATTATATTCGTATTTTTGTGGTGTTGCTGCTTCTTTGTTCTGTTTGACTTTCTCTGTTGAATTCATGCTTTGTGTGCTCTTTCTTGTGCATTTCCTTATAGTTTTAATGTTTTCATATTCTTCTTGGGTTCTCATTCTCTTGGCATGCTGTGAAGTGTTAATTTTCTTTGAGGTTGCCTTATGGTCTATTGAATTCTCTGTCCATTTAGTGCAGTCTATTTTATCCTGTAATTGACCTGACCTTCTCCCTGTCTGGGTCTCTTTTCCTACGTGTTTACCTCCCTTTACACTGTACTTGTTTTGGTCATAGACTGACCTCCCAAAGTCTCTGAGTTTGTTCTTATAGTTTTGTTTTGTTACCAATTCTTCTTTTTGTTGACTTAATTCAGGGTGGTGCTGCCATGTACATCAATCTCTGGATGCTGTCTGTTCTTGTTGGTTCTCAGTCCACAGAACTCCCTTTAGGATGTTTTGTAGTTCAGGGTTGGCTTTGGTGAAATCCCATAGCTTCTGTTTATCCTGGAATGTTTTGATATCCCCATCATATTTAATTGATAACTTTGCTGGGTAAAGGATTCTTGGCTGGCAATTTTTTTCTTGCAGTGTTTTATATATGTCTCCCCATTGCCTTCTTGCTTGCCTGGTTCCTGCTGAGAGATCTGAGCTTAATCTGACTTGCTTGCCTTTGTATATGACATTTCTGTTTTCTCTGGCTGCTTTCAAAAGCGTCTCCTGATCTTTGAGTTTGGAGAGCTTGACTATGATATGTCTTGGTTATTTTCTTTTGGGGTCTCCCCTTCTTGGAGTACGTTGAGCTTCTTGTACGTTTATTTTTTTGCTTTTCAGGATGTTGGAGAAATTTTCTTCCAGTAGTTCTTCGACTATTTCCTCTGTGGACTTGTGTGATTCTTCCTGCTCAGGAATGCCAATAATTCTTAAGTTATTCCTCTTCATGTTGTGCAGTATGAATCTTATACCATCTTCAGAATTTTCTATCCTTTTTTGTGTTTGTTCTTCTATCTTAGTGGTGGTATTGAAAGACCTGTCTTCCAGCTCGCTGATTCTTCCTTCCATCTCATCTATTCTATTACTCTGCCCTTCCAGAATGTTTTCAATTTCTGCCATTTTGTTATTGATTGTTTGGACCTCTTTCTGTAGGTTTTGAATTGTTTCCAATGCTGTATCTATCTTGTTTGATTGCTCTTGTATTACTTTCCTGACTTCTTCCTTATTTTTCTCAACTCCATTGTAGAGTGTTTTGAAACATTTCATAATCATTTTTCTGAGTTCTTTCTCAGGCATTTCCAGGGTCTGCCCTCCTTCCATATGGATTTCAGGTCTACTTCTAGGTCATTTGTCTCAGATATTTTATCTTTTTTCTGGACATGTGCTGATATGGTCATCTGTTTTTGCTTCTTGGGCATGTTTACTGTTTATCTGTGGCCCTAATAATTAAGTGAGTATGTATTTTGGTACTTTTTTATACTTTATGATTGTTTCCAGGGAGATGTGATCAGGGTGTGGTCTTCTCTTTTCCCTCTTCTTATTGCTTAACTCAGAGTGACTTTCATAGGTGTTGCCTGTTTCCCTGGTGTATGTCTGCTGGTATTGGTTCTTGCCTGGGTTTTGGTATTTTATAAGGTGTGATTGCAGCTTGGCTTTTTAGCAGTGGTTGCTGACTCTTCTTGTGTAATATAAGGAGACAAAGAGTCCTCCAAAATCAAAAGGGGGGCTATTTAACAGCCAAACAACTGCCCTTCCCGGTTCGGGAAGCACCGCCTTCTCCTGTCTAATCTCTTTTATTAGCCCTTTTTTTTTTTTTTTAAGTGTTATACACCTAATATTTGGGGAAGTTCTTGTTTTAGTTTTAGTGGATACCTAATACTAATGTCTTTATATAAGACCCTTAGTCCCCTCCTTTTTTGGATGATGTCTATTTCTCCTAAGACAAACAACAATAAAATACGTGGCAGCTTGTCCTTCCCCACCCTTTCTCTCTTGCCTCCAGCTTTGAGTAGTGGTGTTGCTTTCACAGCCTGCTCTGGGCACCCATGTGCATGTCAGCTTCCATTACAGCTTGCCCAGCTCACTTGAAGATGGTTTTTACTCCCAGCTGCTGCCTGTGAAGTAATCAAAGAGCCGATTCTACTTTCCCTCTTCTTCCCTGCCTCCCCCAGTTTTAATTTCTGTGTTGTCAGAGTATATGACATTCTCATACCGTTCTATCAGCCCTACCTGCACTTTATCAGTTAAATATATTTGGTGGTATCACTGGTCCTTGAGGGAAGCTCATCTCCAGCTCTGTCTGACCCCACAGACACTGGCTTTGTGGGTCTCCCCATACACTGAGCCATGTGTCACTTCCATGACCCTCTTTGCCTTTACTTAGACCTCTTGCCTTGTTAATTAGTTGCTATTGAGTTGGCTCTGACTAATGGAGACTTTACATATAACAGAATGAAGTATTGTCTAGACCTATGCCAGCACCATGATCGTTGGTAAGTTTCAGTCCATTATTTCAGCTACTGGGTCAGTCTATCTCACTGAGGGTTGCCCTTGTTTTCATAAGTCCCTCTGCTTCATCAACCATAATGCCCTTTTTTAGTGATTAATCTTTCCTGACTAGTCTTTCAAAGCAAAAGAAACAAGTCTCGCCATCCCTGCTGATTGTTTTCAAGTGTATAGTTATGAGCTGATTTTGTTGCTCCAGCATTCTTCTTGTTGGCATTTGTCTGGTGTGTCTTTTTTCTTTCCGTTTCTGTTAAATAAGGCTTTAGCTTTGTCTCTTTTAAACCTCACAGATAACTGGATTTTAAAGATGCTGTTTACTCTTACTGTGATTGCTGGTCTATTTTGACTAATTCCTATATCATCATTATCATTTACCCTCTTTTTTCTCTGTTTCTTGCCTTCTTTTGGACTGAGCAGAGTGTTTTATTTTTCATTCCTCTGTTTCTACTGCTTTGGAATTCATGCATTCAGTTAGTCTATTTCTGATCTTGAACTGGCTACCCTTACAATGTTAGGATGGCTATGTGACTTAGCTAAAGTTCATTTATGTCTTTACTTTCTTCTCAAATAGCGTAAAAACCTTAAAATTAGTGTTTTGGTCTCACAGAGTTTTCAAATTCCATGTTTTGGGCATGTGGAGCACTGTGCTGGGCGCTCTTATCTCTGTGTTCTCACGGGCCTTAGATGGACTACAGGATCATCACCTGCAGATGAAACGCCGAAGCGCTGAGAAGCACCACTGAGCAAGCCATAGGGTAGGAGGGCTGGGAACACATCTGCCTGCGCTCGTTGCCTGCTTGTCCCTTTCTAGCTCTGTGCTTCCATTGCAGAGCCAGATCTTTTCATTGTACCATCTCGTTGTTCCACCTGTTGGCCCAGCTCTGATTCTGGCAGGTCCCAGCAGATGCTGGTCCATTCCCCTACTGATAGCCTTCACTGCCATCTCCCCTCCCAGGTTCAATGGTCACCCCGATTGGTCAATGGCTCACTGGCCAGCAGGCACAGTTTCACCCCTCTTGTATGTGTGTTCATGTGTCTGTTTGTATAAACCAGTTTCATGTGTCAGGGAGGGACGAGGAGAGTTAGCTGTTGTGTTCTTTGCTCAGATGGTGCTGAAAACTTAAGTAATATGGGGTAGATTTATCAAGGAAATGAACAACTTGGAAACTTCAGATGCCTTTGACAAGTTGTTTTCAAATGTAATAAAGAAACCTGAGCTTGACGTGTATACTCTTGTTGATCGTTAATTAGCTCTACTATTGTGGCTTCTCTGAGCTATGTTTTTTGCTAGGGATTAAGCATTAATAATTTTCTTAAGGAGATACCAATGTTTTGGCAGTCCATGAGATTTCTGGAGACTTAAGTGAGCCTAGGAGAGTATCTGAGGAGGGTGGTGGGTCTTTCCAAGGGAAGGTTCTAGGAGAGGTGTAGGGGAGAACATTCCATGAGTTGGGGGGAAGTTGCTGGAGCTTGATGGTAGGCATGAGTTTGGGAATATTCCTTTGTTGACTTACGTGTATCTTGAGGACTCCTGGTGAGCCGCTGTAGGATCAACACTCTACTGAGACCCATAAGGTCTTTGAAACCATATACGGGGTCTCTATGAGTTGAAACTGGCCCCATCGTACTTAATGACAAGATGTATCTTAATGCCATTTTTGTTAAGGTTTAGTGAATACTTGATAGATTGTTGTGAGAAGATGGACTTCTTTATTTGGGGAATTATGATGAAAAAATTTTCCTTTTTGGGAGTAAAAATCTTTAATATTATTGTCTTGGTAGGGAGAAAGGAACTTTGTACTTAGAAGTAAAAACTTTGATTGTCAGAACTAGTAAGGGACCTTTTAGGAGTTGAGAATGCTTTCCCTCTGGCATAGATACTTTATGTTGTCCATAGATACCATAAATAGCCATGTGTGTTGTTGTTGTTTTTTAAGGAAAAATACCACAAATAGCCACATGTGGTTTGTGTGTGTGTGTGTGTGTTTTTAAAGAAAAATACCATAAATAGCATGTGTGTTGTTGTTTTTTAAAAAGTCATTACTTACAAAAAACTATGTCTTTTAGTACTTTGAAAATTGACATACCTGTTTTTCAAAAGATAAAAACCCCATTGCTGTCCCATTGATTCCAACTCACAGGGGCCTTATAGGATAAAGTAGAACTTACCCAAAGGGTTTCCTAGGCTGTAATTGTTGCTGAAGCAGACTGCCACATCTTTCTTCTGTGGAGTGGCTGATGGGTTTTAACTGCTGACCTTTCAGTAATCAGATGAGTGCTTGACCACTGTGCCACTAAAGCACAGTCTGCTTGCTTTCAGGGAGATGGACTCGAGGACCATCTAGGGAGGGCCTGAGCTCCTTTTCTCAGCCTGTTGCTTCTCTCTCCAGGAGTTCAGATGCCAGAGTGGGGGTGGGGTGGTACATGATAGCCACTCAGATCCAGAGCCTATTCCATAACAGCCCAACTTTCACTGTGACCCTCTGCTTGGCAACAGAACAGTCCCCTGCAGGGAAAATCCAGACCATTGAAGGCTGCAGTTGCTGCTGAGTGTCAGTGTGAGTGTGCTGATTGGATCAGGGCAGTAGTGAGCTTGGCTGAGCCTCCAGGGCATCAGAGTTCTGACAGGAGATGCTAAACGACTTCAGCAGGATCTCCAAAGGAGATGGACCGGTTTAGGGACCCTCACCTGACCGGGTACCTACCCACATGAAAAGAAATGGGTCCAGAGATTGCTGTGATTGGAGATGGGGTGTCACCAGAGAAAGCTGTCTCCTCCCCTCCTTCCAGCAAAGGGAACCCCATTGAGCAACAGCCCATGAATTTTTTTGTCCTTGTCTGCAAAGGAAGTCATCCCTGCCCCCAATGGCCAGGACGTTCCATATTCATGCCCCAGGGGCCCATCAACATCTGAAGTCCCAGTTGTCCTTGCTGTTGGGGAACACAGTTGACCATCTGCTCAAGTTTGGCACTATTAGGAACAGATGCATTCCAACATACAGGGGCCTCAACAAATAGCAGGTCATTTTTCTCCTGATGACAGTACAATAGTGTAGGGTGGGGACAAGGCTTCACAGTACCCTGGGGACCCCCCCATCCTTCTGGCTTTGAGTAGCCTGTGGCCAATCATGACCCAGTGATACTCTCTGCCTCCTGCCCCCACCCCCACATTCCATTCTGTCTACAGGTCCAGGCAGAAGAGGCAGAGGACAAACCCAGGTCTAATGTGGCCACCTTGTCTGTGAGGTAAGGAGGGCACAGGGAGGCTAGGAAGCCTAAAGATTGACTCAGCCTCTGAACCTTCATGAGGTCAATGTCCCAGAGCCCTGGCAGTCTTTGACTTCTCCTAGGGAAAGGCCTTTCCTGCTGCTGCTGCTGCTTTGTCATATGGGCCCCACACCAGTTCCACAACAGTCAGCTTGTTTGGGTTTTTTTCAGTGTGGAAGACTGGTCAGGTCCTAGCTGTAAGTCTCTTTCTGAAAATAGCAAGAAGAAAAGCAGACAGTCTCCAGCAGGATGTCTTTCTTTTTGTCCTCCATTGCTCTACTTGGGGAGTATCCAGATGTTGTGGACCACCTGGCATGCAGATGTCCCCCATGGTTCCACAGTGAGGCGCCCAAGGCCTTCACTCAGAGCTCAATCTGCTGGTCTGTCAGTAGGGACCTCAGTCAGGTGAGGAAAGGTCACCCAGGTAGTGGTGCTTAATGCGTGCCTCTGGACCCAGGTTGGAGGACTCAGCAGGACTCCACCCTCCGGCTCCTTCCTGTTTCCCAGAATGGGAGGGGCTGAGGTAAGATAAGAGCTGGCTCCTGCTGTGGCAGGCACTGCTTCTCTGCTACCCCGGGTGGGACCTGTGGAGCCACTAACAGACATCCCTGAGGGACCTGCCGGTCTGCCACAGGTAAGAGGAGCAGCTAGCAGGCTGGTCTCAACCTTCTGCCTTTCTGGTTGAATTTGAGGCCCCAGGTTGTCACCGGGTAGGATTCTGCAGGTGAGGACAGGGGACTGTGTCAGATTGCCTCTTCCTCAGCACCTCCACAGTTCACTGTTCCCTGAGCATCAGACTATGGGCCAGTAGGATCCTGAGGTAGTTATTTTACACCCAGCTTGGCTCTACCCCTGTAAGAGCATTTGCTCTTCTAATGCAGGAGGTAAGTCACTGCAGCCCACGCTCAACTGCCCTACCCCTGAGCTCAGAACGCAGGTGGGACTTGGGTAGACAGTTTGTTTTCCTCTGTCTTATGAGCAACTAGGGCCCTTAAAGAAAGCTTGCATTGGAGCATCTCCTTCTGCTGCAAGGACATAGTGTCCCTGCATCAGTATCCCTGAGTCCCAGTGCCTCCTACCGATGTGGTCAGCCAAGTTATGCTAGGAGCTAAGCCTTCAGAGCCCACTCCCCAGTGTGGGGCCCCAAGCCCCAATGTGGTGAAACCAGAGCGGTAGGTATCTGAAGTTAGAAATGCACTCTGGTACCCCGACTCGGGTGAGAAAAGAATGTGACCGTCTCATTAGTGATTCGTTAATACACTTCAGAATGTTGGATTCAGCGCATTATTAGTATTACTTTTACTGCTTCTTTCTTTCTTCCATCCTTCTTCTTTCCTGATGTGGCTGATGTTGAAATGACAGCTCATTCTGCGTGGCCCATGCTTATAGTTTGCCTTATACAGTAAAACCTGCAAGAGCCGGAACCTGTGCATGGCAGGAATCTGTCAGAGAAGAAAAACTCAAATAGTTTCCACCAAAGTAAGCAGCAGAAAAATAGTATATGAGACTGTACCCTGTTGAAGGCAGAAAGCTTTGGAGACCTGGAAAACTAACGCAGTTCCATTCACAAGTTTCACTGTACAGCATATCTGTTTTGGACAATGCTGTGACTGCTTGCCACATGTGCTGTCTCCCAGCGCTGTCCTCTAGCGATTGGGCATTCTGGAGAAGTCTGAAGTAACATGCTCACCCAGAAGCACAGTGATTAGCTCTCACTCCAGCTTTCTTTGCTGAACAAGCTGTTTATCTGGGGGTGATGGCCAGGTTGGCGTATACATGTCAGGAGGAGATAGCTTACATTTGTAACTCTGTCTATTTAACAGGATGGGTGTAGTTTTATTTGAGATTCCCTAGAATGAGTTGAGATCCTCTACTGCTAACCTAAAGGCTGGCGATTAGAATCCACCCAGTTAGCACTGGGGGGAAAAGACCTGCTCATCTGCTTCCAGAAAGATTGCAGCCACAAAACTGTATGGAGTAGTTGCACTCTGTAACCCACGGGGTTGCCATGAGTTGAAATCAAGTCCATTTCGATAAATTTGAGTTTGGGTTAGCCAGCTTTTGCTAGTGTTTGGCCCTCCGATATAGGCACCTGTATCTCACACAAACGTACATGGTCTCATCCCCGACGCTCCCCCCCACTGCCACCACACACAGGGTCACCCCCACACACATATGGCGTCTTGGAAGAAGTGCAGCCAGAGCGGTCCTTGGAGGCCAGGATGGCCAAACTTCGTCTCTCATACTTCAGACATATTGTCAGGAGGGACCATTCGCTGGAGAAGGATATCATATTTGGTATGATATCCTTCATACCAAACATACCCATCCTTCAACCAGCACAGGCAGAGCCCACATTTTATTTGCTTCAGCATCCCCAATTCCTTCTCTAGCTCTTGGCATTAATGCTAAGCAAAAAGCTGATTGTTACATGAGCAAAACAGTGTCTTCTTCAAGAAAGAACCATTCATCCAATTTCTAGTGTTTATTCTTTGCAGAAGAGAATCCTTTGTTCCATCCCAACACTCGCTGTCCTAATGCCATGTGCAGCTCAGTAAACATGCACTGGGACCACCACAGAGAAGACAGTGTTTTGTTCACCAACAGACCTGTTTTCCTACGCACTCCTATCTTTGAGACAGGCCCTAAGGGAGCAATAAGTCAGCTGAGGAAATGAACTTTCCCTGCAGCTCCTACTTCCCCCATGCAGCGCTGAGGTGGGGCAGCACTGAGGTGCTCACTCATGCCAGGGCAGACGTGGGTTTGGTACCCCCTGGTTCCTTATACCAGATGGTCTGCATTACCCAGAACTGCTAGGGGTGGGCTGAGCAGGGGTGCTGGGTCTCAGCACCATACATCTCCCACTCATATCCAATCGGTTCAGGCTCCGTAGAAAATCACACCATCATCACAACTACAAGGAGCCCTGGTAGCTTATTGTGGTTACGCATTCAGCTGCTAACCAAAAGATCAGCATTTTGAATACCAGCTGCTCCATGAAAGAAAGATGAGGCTTTCTGCTCCTGTAAAGATCTGCAGCCTTGGAAACCCCATACAGGGTCACTATGAGTTGGAGCCTACACAATGGCAGACCACCACCACAGCTACAATGTCTGGATGTGCACTGTGCAACATGAAAACACACTACACACTTGTAAAGTGAGATACATCTGGCACAAAAGGGCAAACATAATGCCATTAAAATGACATATCTAGTCAAATGCATAGATCAGTGGTTACCAGGGATTAAGGGAAATAGAAGTTATAATAAAATAAATTTAAAATTTAGACACCACCTAATTTATCCTCATACATGGACAGGCTCATGTTGTTGTTAGGTGCTATCGAGTCAGGACCGACTCATAGTGACCCTATATGCACAGCAGAACGAAACATTGCCCAGTCCTGGGCCCACCTCACTACTGTTGCCACGCTTGAGTCCATCGATGCTGTCACTTTGCCAGTCTACCTCGTTGGGGGTCTTCCTCTTTTTCTCTGACCCTCCACTTTCTCAAGCACGATGTCCTTCTCAAGGTACTGGTCATTCCTGATAATATGTCCAAAGTAAGAGAGACAAAGTCTTGCCATCTTGGTTTCTAAGGAACATTCTAGCTATACTTCTTCCAACACAGATTTGCTTGTTCTTCTGGCAGTCCACGATACTTCTGAATATTCTCCTCCAACACCATAACTCAAATACATCCATTCTTCTGAAGTCTTCCTCATTCATTGCTCAGCTTTCACATGCATATGAAGCTGTTGAAAATGCCCTGACTTGGGTCAGGCAGACCTTAGTTCTCATGAACAGTTAAAGAGGTCTTGTGCAGGTGATTTGCATTTCATTTAATTTCTTGACTGCTGCTTCCATGAGTGTTGATAGTGGAGCCAAGAGAATGAAGTCTTTGACAAATTCAATCTTTTCTCCGTTTATCGTGATGTTATTTATTGGCTCAGTTGTGAGATGTTTTGTTTTCTTTACATTGAGGTGCAACCTATACCAAAGGCTGTGGTCTTTGATCTTCATCAGTAAGGTTTTTAAGCCCTCTTCACTTTCAGCAAGCAAGGTTGTATCATCTGCATATCAAAGGTTGTTAATGAGTCTCCACCAATTCTGATGCCATGTTCTTCTTCATATAGCCCAGTTTCTTGGATTATTTTCTCAGCATACAAATTGAATAAATATGGTGAAAGAATACAACCCTGGCACACACCTTTCCTGATTTTAAACCATTCAGTGTCCCCTTGTTCTATTCAAAGAACTACCTCTTAGTCTATGTGCAGGTTCCTTCTGAGCACAATTAAGTGTTTAGGATACCCATTCTTAGCAATATTATCCATAGCTTGTCATAATCCACACAGTTGAAAGCCTTTCATAGTCAGTCAGTAAAGCACAAGTACTCTCTGCTTTCAGCCAAGATCCATATGACATCAGCAGTGATAGCTCTTGTTCCACATCCTTGGCTAAATCTGACTTGAACTTCTCACAGTTCCCTGGCATTGTATGGGTGCAGTCATTTTAAACATGCTTTAGACAGATTTTACTTGCATGCAATATTAATGATATTGTCTGATGATTTTTGCATTCTGTTGGATCACCTTTCTCTGGAATGGGCATAAATATCTCTTTGAGTCAGTTGGTCCAAATTTCTTGGCACAGATGAGTGAGTGCCTCCAGTGCTGCATCTGTTTGCTGAAAGATTTCAATTTGTATAACATCAGTTCCCGGTGCCTTGTTCTTTACCAGTGCCTTCGGTGCCCCTTGGACTTATTCCTTCAGTTTCATTGGCTCTTTTTTCTTTTCTTATCTTGGATCCAATAGAGGGTTTTTTGTTGTTGTTGTTGTTGTTTTTAATGTTTTATTATAAATTATATGATAGTTTACATAGGAGAGCGTTAGCTTTACATTCATCCTATCATATTATCGTTTCATTGCCATGGTTACAATCCCATCCAACCAAAGGGTATACCCTACAAGACTGCCCCGTGGTCATCAGCACCCAGCCCCTCTCCCTCTCTGTGTCTAAAGTCCCCAGCTGCTCCATCTCTCCACGTCATCGTCTCTGTCTCCATCTCTGGTGTCACTGCTTCTCTGGGTAGGGTTCCGCTCTCCGCTCTTCTCCCTTGACGGTCCCAGGGACCTCTGCTCCTAGACTGCAAAGTTAATCACTCCACTCCTTGCCACAAAACGTCTACCTTTACATTTCCAACCCTCACAATCAGTCCTGATAACAATTATTCACTATTGTATCACAAGAGACCTATCCACATTTCCTTTCATCAGCCCCGCCTAGACAGATTGGATACTACACAGTGGAGATTCTACCTTCCTCCATGCCCTCTGGATCTAGGTTCCCTCTTGAAAGCTTGTAAGCCAGTCACATTTTGCCTTTGTAGCCCCCCCACTTTGGGTAGACAATGTCCAAGTTGCCCATCCTTGTCGACTCTGTGTGGAGGGGGTGGGAATGATCCTTGCTGTAAAGATTTGTTCCCTCTTTTGAGCTGCATCCATAGGTATAGGTCAAGTTCATCAAATTGTATCAGATTACTCTTTTTTTCCTCTTCTTTCTTCTTCTAGTTGAGCTCTGATCAGTCATTGGAGCCAGGTCAAGTGGGTATTATCTGCAAGTGTCTGTGTTCTTGTGCATATGCCCTCTCTTCTTTTCAGCTGGATGCTTCACTCTCCACTCAAGTCCTCTGAGGCTATGTCACTGACTCTGGGCCTAAGAGTCCCCAGGTTTTGCCATACTGCTGGTCAGCCCGGTCTCCACCCAGGTTCATAGGAGTCTATTGAATGTTGTAGGGCTTAGCTCGCCTCTTCCTTGCTGTTCTTAACTCACTTCCCCTCATCAGTACAAGCGTGGTCACCACTCAGAGTGTGTATTCCCATTGAGTCTTAGTCTTGGAAGGGGGTTTGTAATGAGGGGACCCGACTACTTGCATTCATGTCTCCTGGACAGGCAACTTGCTGATTCTTGTAGAAATCAGTCCATCTGCCTATATTGTTTTGTATTTTTCATGTTGGGCTTTCTTTCAAAAAGTATCTTCTATTCTTCTGGTAACTCCAGGCTGATCTACTTGTCTTTTCAAGTGGTGATGTCCCACCTCAGAAGATTCTGGGTGAGGTTCAGTATTCCACCTATGGTCTTATGTAATGCAGAGGCTCCACAGGAAGCTTCCTTCACTGGGCATTTTCTAGCCCCATTTTAGGTATTCTAGTCAGTTATAGGCAGAAGATAGACTTACAAGCTTTCTATGGTGATATTTCTGGCTATGCCTTTCTTTCCCCCTCCAGTGTCTATTTTATAATGGTATGCAAGGGAAACCAAGATTCAAAAGACAGCCAAACATCTTAACATTATTCCCCCTCTTTTTCCCATTCCAACCATGTCTCAATCCCTGTACCCCCCAGAGCCCTGTTGTTCCAAGGTTGTACATACATCATCATTTACCTCTTAG
>NW_006408933.1:1583049-1623945 GCF_000296735.1 Chrysochloris asiatica | reverse complement strand
ACTCAATGGTACACAACAAAAACAGACTCCTTCAAAGTAGACTGGGTTCATTAGCATACTGGTTCCATAGAGTAACTTTTTAAACAAAAATAACCAATTTCAGTTTTTAAATTAATTCTCTCTTTACAGACTGCTCCATATTGCAGCCAGGCTTGCTGTAAAATACAGCATGCACGTTGGGCCATGCAGATCCAATAGCTTCTCACCCCAACACACGGCATCTCTCCCATCAGAGACACACAGACCAGGACATGGTTCTGATTAGTTTGGGATATTGTGAGAAGAAAGGCCACTGGTCTAGTTGTCAGAGGGGAGGGCAGCACATGTGCCTTCTGTGTTTTGGGAAATCTGAGCAAAGTGTAAGAAGGTGCTCTTTTAGATGTTTGCAGTCCAAAATAGTCCATCAGTTTGCAGCTTGCAGCCTTAGCTCACACACTTAAAGGGGAAGACCCAGTGTGTAAGTCAGGGGAATCCCAAATAGGCTCAACAAAGGGGTCACCCCAGTTCCAGTCTCTTCCTGCCTTGCCTCTTCTCCGTACTGCCTCTTCTGTGTTGGCGTTTGGCTCTAGATTTGTCTTTGTGTTGCAAGAAGGCTGCCACAGATAAGTCCAGCGGCAGGAAACAAGTAATTCCTTCTTGCAACCATTTATCAGGGGCAGAAACTTTCTGGAAGTCCCCAGCCAACTTCCCCTGTATCTAAATGACCACCCATCAGCAGCTGCTTCAACTAATCCTGACTCGTCCCTTAAAGCTAGGCCTGGCTGTGCTAACAAAAGCACGGTTGTTTTTTGGTTTTGTTTTTTTAAAAAAAACAAAAAAAATGGACAACCAACCATATTTGTTACATTTACTGGTAGAAACAAGTCCTGGTGGCACATAGTTAAAGCACTTGGCTGCTAACCCAAAAGTCCGTGGTTCAGACCCTACCAACGGCTTCCTGTGAAAAAGACATGATAATATGCTCCCATAAAGGTTGTGCTTCATGGAAAGAGAGGGACAGTGTGCTGGCAACCAGGAGGCAGGCTTGCAGAATATGCCCTTCGGTGGTATAAACGATTATATATTCCTGAGTGTTTTTGTGTACATCCTTCCCACCCACCCTCACCCCCCAAAAAATAGAGGGAATAGAAGCAAATACTGTTAAATGATAATGCACAGAGGAAGTTGTAATCATTGCAACGAAACAATGAGTGTAACGCCGGTGTAAACCATCACTCAGTTCACAATAAAATCTTTAAAAAAAAAAAGTTGTTGGTGTTGCCATGTACTGTCAGATCTGTTCCAACTCATAGCTGTCATATAGGACAGAGTAGAACTGCCCCATAGGGTTCCCAGAGCTGTCATCTTTATGAAGGGAATCACCACATCTTTCTCCTATGGACCCATGGCTGATGGGTTCAAACCGCTGACCTTTTGGTTAGCAGCGAGCACTGAGTACTCATCACTGTGCACCCAGGTTTCCTTCTGTAAAGATTACAGCCAAGATAACAAACTGGGGTAGTTCTGTCTGACACATGGGGCTCCTATGAGTCAAAAATTGACTTGATGGCACCAAACAACAGCAATAGAGGCAGAAATAGACCTGCCCATGGCTTTCTAAAAACTGTCAGATCATACAAGTTGCATTGGTCCTCCTTGTGAAAAGAGGAATGAGCAGACAGCACTCTCATCATGTCTGATGGAATTGCTGAATCCTCTCTCTCTCCTGCGTTTCTTGGGATGTAAAAACCTCTAATGATTAGGTACAAGTTTCTCTCATTTATACACGTGTGTTCATTTTTAAATCTTAGTTTTTTGGTTTTTTAAACTTTTTATTGTCAATTGAGTGAAGGTTTACACAGCCGATCATCAGTTTGGTTTTTTAAATTTTGCAGTTCACATTAGGGACCCTAGTTAGCATGGCTCATTGGGATAGAAGGCATTGAGGACTGGAAGCAGAAATTCTTGAATTCACAAACATTCTTTTGATTCACAGATTAACTTCAGCTCTGAAAATAGTTGCCATCCTAGTTATCTAGTTCTGGTATAACAGAAATACCACAAGTGAAGGCTTTAACATATTTTGTTGTTAGTTGTAAGTTCATTCCATCACGTAGTGACCCTATGTACAACAGGACATTGTCCGGTCCTGTGCCGTCCTTACAGTTGGTGTTATGTTTGAGCCTGTTGTTGCCGCCACTTTGTCAATCCATCTCACAGGGGTGAACCTCCACTTTATCAGAGGAGCCTTGGTAGTATGGTTATGCGTTGGGCTGCTAGCCACAAGGTCAGCAGTTCACATTTACCAAATGTTCCACAGGAGATGCTTGTATAAAGCTTTACAGTCTTGTAAACATGATGCAGGGTCATTATGAGTCGGAACAGACTCCACAGCACACCACCAACACCACCACTTTACCAAGAATGCTGACCTTCTCCAAGAACTGGTTTTTCCTGACAACATGTCCAAAGTATCACCTTGTTCTATTCAAATGACTGCCTTCAGTGCAGCTTGGACTTCCTTCAGTACCATTGGTTCTTCATCATATGCTACCTCTTGAAATGGTTGAACCTCAACCATTTCAAATATACAGTGACTCTGTATATTCTGTCTTCTTTTGATGCTTTCTGTATCATTCAATATTTTACCCCTCAAATCATTCAATATTGCAAGTCAAGGCTTGAATTTTTTTCTTCAGTTCTTTCAGTTTGAGAAATACTGAGTGTATTCTTCTCTTTAGATTTTCTAACTCCAGGTCTTTGCACATTTCATATAACACTTCTTCTTGAGCTGCCCTTTGACGTTTTCTGTTCAGCTCTTTTATTCCCCTCAATGTGGGAGAGCAAGTTTCAGAGTTTCTTCTGACATCCATATTGGTCTTTTCTTTCTTCATAATGGCCTTTTGCTTTTTTTACATATGATGTTGTTGATATCATCTCTTCTGGTCTTTGATCATTAGTGTCTAGTGCATCAAATCTCTTCTTTAGATGGTCTCTAAATTCAGGTTATATATGTTCAAGATTGTATTTTGGCTCTCATGAACTTGATTTCATTTTTTTCAGTTTCTGCCTGAACTTGCATATGAGCAATTGATGATCTGTTCCACAGTTGGTCCCTGGTCTTGTTTTGGTTGATAATATTAAGCTTTTCCACCACCTTTTTCCACAGATGTAGCCAATTTGATTTCTCTGTGTTTCATCTAGTGAGGTTCATTTGATAGTTGTTGTTTTGCTGTTTTTAAAATGTATTTGTGATGGATAAGTCATTGGTCTTGCAAAATTCTATCGTGGGGACTCTAGCATCATTTCTATCACCAAGGCCATATTTTCTAACTACTGATACTTCTTTGTTTTCAACTTTTGTGTTCCAGTCATCAGTAATTATCAATACATCCTGATTGCATATTTGATCAGTTTCAGACTGAAGAAGTTGGTAGAATTCTTCAATTTAGTGGTTGGTGCATAAATTTTAATAATAGTGGTATTAACTGGTCTTCCTTGTAAATGTATGGATATTATCTTATCACAGAGAACATTTTACTGCAAGATAGATCTTGGACTGATTTTTTTCATGATGAATGTGAAGATATTCCGCTTGAATTTGTTGTTCGCTGCATAGTAAACCATAAGATTGTCAGATTCAAAATAGCCAATACCAGTCCATTTCAGCTCACTAATGTGAAGGATATCAATCTTTATGCATTCCATTCTATTTTGACAACTTCCAATTTTCCTTGGTTTATACTTTGTACATTCCATGTTCCAATTAGTGGATGTCTGCCACTGTGTCTCCTCATTTTGAGTTTTGTCCCATCAGCAAATGAAAGCCCCAAGAGTATTACTCCATTCACGTCATCATGGTCAACTGTACTTTGAGGAGGCAGCTCTTCCCCAGTCATATTTTTAGTGCCTTCCGACCTTAGGGGCTCAGCTTCAGGCACTGTATCTGACAGTGTTCTGCTGCTATTTATAAGGTTTTCAAAGACTAAACTCTCAGAAGTAGTTCACTTCTCCTTCCTTGTGTGGCTTCATCTGGAAGCTCAGCAGAAACCTGTCCACATCAGGTGATAATGCTGGTACTTAGAACACCATAGCATAGCCTACAGAATCACAGCAACAGGCAAGCCATCCCAGTCTGACAAACTGACAGACGAGTGGTGGTGCCTTATTGCATTAGGTATACATTGCTGCATAGAAAATTGTCTGCAAACTTAGCAGCTGTATCAGCTAACGTCTGTAATCCCACACAGTTTCTGGTTTCAGGAATCCCAGAGTGGGTGGGCTGGAGGGCTCTTATAAGGTTGTGGTCAAGTTGTCAACTGCGACTGAGGTAATCTGGAGTTATGCGTGATGGAGAGCTTGAGAGGAGCCTTGGGAGAGCTACCTATTCCTGGTTTCAATTGCAGAGGTAAAAGCTTGTATGTCTGTATGATGCAAATAAGCATTTGGAATGAGCTGGGAGGGTCGCCATCTCCCCGACTTATTACTGGGCAGAGGAGAGGTGTTGGCTGCTATCTAAGGTAGGCTCTCCCTCACCTTAAGAATCACACCTGGGACATTTTGTAGCAAGGAGGGGAGTGATTAACTTTTCAGTCTAGGAGCGGAGGACCCTAGGACCATCAGTGGAGAAAAGCAAAGAGCAGGATCCTACCCAGAGAAGTGGTGAGGCCTGAGATGGAGGCAGAGAAGACGACGTCAAGAGATGGTGTGGCTGGGGACTCGAGATCAGGAGATGGAAAGGGGCTGAGGACTGTGGGTGGGGGCTGAGGGGTGCAGGCTTACAGGGTACACCCTTTGGTTGGGTGAGGATGCATGGACGGGATGGTAACTATGCCAATGAAATGATAGATGATGGAATGAGTGTAAAGCTAATGTTCTCCCATGTAGACATATCACACAATTCACAATAAAACATTAAAAAAAAAAAAAGAATCATACCTGGCTGGCAGCGGGCTGCGCCCTGTGCTGAGGGAGGCAGCAATTTGTTCAAACGCCTTCTTGGAAGTGGGTGTTTGGCAACAGATACACACAACATGGACTTACCTTTATTCCAGTACAGCATGATATGGAAGGCATTGGCCAGGAGAATCTACCAGATGCTCTTAGAATGGAATCTCCGTCTTTCTTCTTCACCTGTCTGTGGCAGGCCTTCTGGGTTGTGAGCCAAGGTGACAGGGCCACCTCTTGTCTCTTATCACTGTATCTCATCTACCTAGGTGGGCCTTTTCTTTGCTCTGCCTCCTAACTCCTTCACTGGGCGGGCTGGGGAGATGTGGTAGATGAGCCAGTGGTCATTTGTTACACAGCAATAGATAACTAATACACTCACAACAAAATCATTTCTCTGATCTGCGAGCTTTCTCTTTTACAGACCTCCTCAGTGCTGAGCAGAACCTCCTTGTTTCCATGTCCTGCCCCAGCTGGTTTACTCAGATACAGCTTACACATGGTTCTTTAAGTGAGAAATAGCCCCTGGATGCCAGGGCCTGCACCGATCACGCCTCATATGGGCCTTGAGGCTGGACCTGGGGTAGCTGGATCTGGGGTAGGCCCCGACAGTGTTGCTCTGGGCTGGGGAGCTCACAGCTTAGAACCATGCAGAAATGGGGGCGTCTGTTTATTGTTTGATGGCTTCTAGGACTTTTTCTGGCCCTAGAGCTGAGCATGGCATCTGTCCACCAAGCTTGCTTCATACCCCATCCCAGACCACATTGGTATTGGGGCTATCATGCTGGTTAGGGTTTGTGTATAGGTGCACTTAGACCTTCTGTCCAGGGACCAGGTGCCAGAAAAGACCTATTGATCCATGTCCTTTACGGTGTCCTCCCCTTCCTCCTCCTGCATCCGTGGCTCCTTTGCTATAAGCCTCTTATTGGCTCAGC
The DNA here is from genome assembly GCF_000296735.1 of Chrysochloris asiatica. Classification (NCBI taxonomy): domain Eukaryota; kingdom Metazoa; phylum Chordata; class Mammalia; order Afrosoricida; family Chrysochloridae; genus Chrysochloris; species Chrysochloris asiatica. The sequence continues at coordinate 1,618,084 of NW_006408933.1, read as the reverse complement.
ATGCTCAGCCAGCGGGCCCAGGTGATAAGGTAAGGACAGGGGAGGAAAGACAACATTTGTGTGTTACTTCAACACTATACCTGTTTTCGTGTGCCTTGGTCTCTGTGATGTGGCAGGTGTGATAGGTGGGAAGGCCACCTGGAGGGACAGCCTCCTCTCTCTGCTAGCAGCTGACTGGCAGCCTGGCCCCTCCAGATGTTGTGTGGGCCAGAGCATGATCCCTTCTCATGGAGTCTGTGGTTCTGGTCCTTCCAGCTGAAGGCTGAGACCTGCTCACTGCTAACCTCCCTGCCCATCATTCAGAAGCAAACGGAGCAGCAGCCCCAAGATGCTGGCCAGTCCCTTGGCCTGCCTTTTCTCAGGGCTCTGTGCTGTCCTGACTGCAGTGGCTCTGGCCTATTACTTCTACTGGTGAGTGAGTCTGGATAGTGGGTGCTGAGCACCTCTGGGAATGCTCATGCTTCCAGGGGACATTGGCTGCTCTTGTGGGCTTCTGTTGTATCGTCCCATCCTCTGCACAAGCTTTTCCCCCTTTGGATTTGGGCACTCTAGGTGGGTGGGGCGTCACTGTAGCATTTTCTAGAGCACAGTGCACTTTGGTCTCAGACCTCCCTAATAGTTCTCCTGCCCTCGAGTGGGTGCTTGTTGGCTAGAGGCATGCTTGAAGAAGACTGAGATTTTTCTCTCTGATACACACATGTTGACCCATGTGTGTATCAGGCACTCAGTAATGTTATGCCCAGAATTCAGGGTCCCCAAAGACCACCCAGGAGCCGTGTACCGATGTAAATATATAAGGGTTGTTTAATCAAGCTCGAGCCAGGTCTCTAACCTTATCCGACATTTCGGAATAGGGAAAGAGCCCCGAATTCATTGTCTGCAGGGTTTTTATAGAATTTTCAAACAGCTCAGGTTTCTCAGCTTTACAATCTTTGGATTGGTTAACAATTGGCAAACTATGAGATGTTACAGTTTAATTGGTCAGGACTGGTGGTCTTTGTTCTTAGGCTAGGGTAAAGGAAAACATCTGGCCTCTGGCCTTGAGCTGCCTGGCTATTTATACATGTATCATATTCTTGGAGCTAGAGTACGTGTTCAGGCTAATGTACAGAATGGAGATTGACCTTGCCTCTGGAGGGAACTAATAACTGAGGCTTTGTCTATTTAAAATGCTTTCCTGAGCCTGACTAGAGTTTAGTCAAGCAGTTTCTAGGTAGGCAAAATCAGGTAAAATCAGTTTGGTCCTTACAGTAAGTTTCTGGAAAAGATGAGTGACTAGACAAACAGGAGGAAGCTCAGATCTATCATCTTACTCACTGTTCTCTTGCCTTTTTGTCTTCTTAAGTCTCCCATAGCTGGATGGTACTGGGGTTGCTAATCTATGTGGAGTTTTATAAATTAGACAGAAGATGGATCACTTCTGTCAAAGTGATGCCCCACCCATAAAGTTGTTTTGTTATGTGCCGTGGAGTCGGTTCTGACTCATAGCAACCCTGTACAGGATTTCCAAGGCTGTAAATCTTTACAGGAGCAGAAAGTCTCATCTTTCTCCCGCGGAACAGCTGGTAGTTTCAAACTGCTGACTTTGCGGTTCACAGACCGATTTGTAACCACTACACTACCAGAGCTCATAAAGTAGTTGATAGATATATGGTGAATCGTGCCCTGAGCCTAAATCCACACTGCGGACATTAAGATAAAGCAGTACCAGGTGAGGGTCTGGAGACTGGAGTCCTGCCCAGCCCTGCCCCAGGCTGTGATCATGGCGCCTGCCCATCCCTGCAGAGGGTTAGACAGCACTGAGTACCTGGGAACCACGTGATAAGTGATCCAAAGGGGATAGCACCGCCTGGCACTGGTGTTATCAGGTGATTGGACTGTGACCTATATCTGTGGCCAAGGGAAGACGAAGACAGTGTGGTTTCCTACAAGAGATGGCAGCTTTTCCAAAGTCTCTATCCTTGCATTCTTTTTGGTCTCCTTCAGCACACATGTGGTTCAAGTGGGAATTCTCTGATTCGGAAGCTTCCTCTTGTGTAGACTCTATTCATGTTTCTTCAGTTTCTGAGGGGGCAAGGGAAGTGGCAGAAGGTGATTGAAGACTGGCAGCGCTCTCATCCCATGGCCCAGGGTCGGTGGCCCCTCTGCCTCTTTGGTCACCACTTCCCACCCACCTCACACCCCTTCCTCCCAGCCCTGGGATCCTTTACTTCTTAGAGTGTGTTTATGCCCAGGGGTGTCTGCATTTTAGACCTTATCTTTGACCCTCAGATTATGCAGAGTGAACTGATAATAGTCTACAGAGGCATTTACATAGAACCAAAAGATAACATTAATGGGTGGAGTTTAGGGGCAATTTCCCTGACTTGGAAATAAAGCCTTTTTAAAAAAATTAAGCATATTCTAGGCATCTGTGAGTACTAGGTAGGGAAACATTTTTGCCAAGGACAGTTCTTCAAGATGCAGGAAAGCCTCCCATAGGTGGGGTGACCAAGTACTTTCTTGTAAGACTCAGGACGTTGAAATTTTTTCAAGTTCATTTTGTTGTTGTTGAGCCTAAAACACAGCAAAACATACACCAGTTCACCAGTTTCTACAGGCACAATTTAATGACATTGAGGACGTTCTGGGAGTTATGCCGCCATTCATTGAGATGACACTTACTGCAGTTGATGTTGACCCATGTGTGTCAGAGTGGAACTGAGATCCATAGTGGTTTGAGGAAGTAGATTGCCAGGCCTTTCTTCTAAGGTACCTCCATGAGGACTCGAACCTCCAACTGTTTGGATAGCAGCTGAGTATAGTAGCCCTGTGCACCACCTGTTGCCTTGTCAGATGTCATTTCCCCACAAGCATTGGGTTCCTTTCCATGCTAGCACCTGACTCAGAGCCCAAGTATAAGGTCATCCTACAGAGCAGAGGGGGCCTGGAGCAGTCTGGTGTGGGTTCCACATTTCACTGGCCATGCTGCTGTGCTTTAAGTGCATGAACACTTAGAGACAAGGTTCGCTGCTGGACCTGAGATGCTCTGAGGAAAAGGGAAAACAAGCTGTGACTCATGGGAGCAATGCAGGGGTGCTGAGGAAGCAGGCTCCCTCCCGATTCCAGTGCTCCAGGATATCGGCAGGCCATGCCCTCTCCACGGCTCTCCCTGCTCAGTTGTTGCCCGTGGCAAGACACCTGTATGAATGTCGCATCTGGACAACACAACCGTGTCTTGTGACTGTCCAGAGGAAAGCTTCTTCCCGTAACTTCCCCCTCCTCATTCCTAGCCATGAACTGTGAGTGAGGGGCTTCATGAGGATAGCAGGCATGCATAGTCTGGCTGGTGCAGCAGGGAAGGCCTTCCTAAGGGAGGCTGTATAAAGTCCAGAGGTCTGGGCGAGTATCACAGTAAGCCGTCAGAAGGAGGAATGTGGGACACGGTCCCAGCTTGGCTCCCTCCCTCCTTTTCCTGTCTCTGTGCAAAGTATGTTTTTCTCAGCAAGCATTGCTTCAAATCTGTATGTAAGACCCAGTGCCCACCCCTGTTGTAAGGTGCCATTGAGTCGGTGCTGACTCACAGTCATCCTTTGCACAACAGAACCAAACACTGCCCAGTCCTGCAGCACCTTCCTAATGGTTGTTGGTGCCCATTGTTGCAGCCACTGTGTCATTTCATCTCATGGGCTGTCTTCCTCTTTTTCTCTGACCTACCAAGCATGATGTCCTTCTATAAGGACTGATCCCATCTGATAACGTGGCCAAAGTTCATGAGACAAAGTCTTGCCTTCCTTGTTTCTAAGGCTCTACTTCTTTCTAGATAGATTTTTTGTTCTTCTGGCAAAAAAATTCCTCTCTGGTACCACAATTCAAGTGCAGTAGTTCTTCCTCAGTGTTCCGTATTTATTGCCAGCTTTTGCATGCATATGTTGTTGTTGTTGTTGATAGGAGGCGATTGAAAATACTATGGCGTGTCAGGAGCACCTTCATTTTCAGAGTGATACTTGAAAGAGGTCTTTTGCAGCAGATTTGGCCAGTGCTATACATCATTTCATTTTTTAATGGCTGCTTCCATGGGCGTTGATTGTGGGTCCCAGTATAATGAAAAACTTGACAACTTTGATGTTTTCTCCATTTATCATGATGTTGTTTATTGATCCAGTTGTGAGAAATTTTGTTTTCTTAACATTAAGGTATAACCCACACTGTAGATTGTAGTCTTTGAGCTTCATCAGTAAATGTTTCAAATCCTCTTTGCTTTCATTTGTATCATCTGAATATCACAGGTTGTTAGGAGCTTCTAATCCTGATACCACGTTCTTCTTCATACAGTCCAGTTTCTCAAACCATTGCTCAGCATACAGGTTGCTTGAGTATGGTGAAAGGATACAACCCTGGTGTACATCTTTCCTTATCTTAAGTCAGGTGTTATCCTCACTTTCTGTTCAAACAACTGCCTCTTGGTCTGTGTACAACTTCCATAATTGTCTTGGAATTCCCATTCTTTGCAGTGTTATGTTATGACCCACATGGTTGAACACCTTTGCATAGTCCATAACACACAAGTAAACAGCTCTCTGGTATTCTTTGCTTTGAGCCAAGGTTCATCTGACATTAGTAATGGAACACCTCCTTCCACATCCTCTACTGAATTTAGCTTGAATTTCTGACAGTTCTCTGCCTATATACTGATGCAACCGTGAATTATCTTGAGCAAAATTTTACTGATATTAATGATTCTTGTTTTGTTAAGTGCCATGGAATTGGTTCCGACTCATAGCGACCCTGTGTAGGGCTTCCTAGGAGCAGCTGGTGGGTTTGAAACACCAACCTTGAGGTTAGTAGTCCAGTGCTTATCTTACAGCTCCACACAAGGACTCTCGCTTTTAATGATAGTGTTCAGTGGTTTCCACATTTATTGGGTCACCTTTCTTTGGAATGGACACAGGTACAGATCTCTCGGTTGATCAGATAGCTGCCTTCCAGATTTCTTGGCATAGGTGAGTGAGTAGCTGCCTTCCAGATTTCTTGGCATAGGTGAGTGAGTACCTCTGGTGCTGTATTGTGTTGAAACATCTGAATTCGTATTCTCCCAATTCCTGGAGTTTTGTTTTTGACCTGTGTCTTCAGTGCAGTTTGATGTTCTTCCTTCACTCCTATCAGTTGTTTTGTTGTTAAATGTCATCGAGTCAGTTCTGACTTATGTCAACCCTGTGTAGGGTTTCTGAGGAGCGGCTAGTGAGTTTGAACTGCTGACCTTGTGGTTCAAACCAACCTTGTGGTCCAGTGCTTATCCTACAGCGCAATATAAGAACTCCTAGCTCTGGTAGCGTAGTGGTTACGAATCGGGCTGCGATCCTTAAGGCCAGCAGTTCGAAACTACCAGCCGTTCCGCAGGAGAAAGATGAGGCTTTCTGCTCCCGTAAAGATTTACAGCCTCGGAAACCCTGTACAGGGTCGCTATGGGTCGGAACCGACTCGACGGCACTTAACAACAACAACAGCAATATATAAGAAAATTCTTGTCCCCCCGCAGCTGCTTCTCTGTCATCTCTGTCAGTTACTTCCTTTTCTATTAGACAAGGTCACCGGTAATTGATTCAGATGTTGCACCTAACTGAGACTAGTGTAGGTATATGGAACCATACGTTCAAAGTGTACTTAGTTAAACTGAAAAATAAGGCAGCACAACTGTGGTGGGAAATAAATGGTCCAGGCAAACATAGGAAGAGTATCAGGAAGTGAATTTGACTTTTCCTCATTTCAGAATTCAAATTCTTTGGAATTGAAAAGTGACTGTATTGGTTTGCTCAGGCCTTATATTTGAGGAAAAACCTGTTACATTTCACAGCCACAGCTGCCAGGGTTTCTTACTGATGCCACAGATCCCAGGAAGCTCTGAGAAAATAGAGGCTGCTGTTCATGGAACTTCCGTTTCCTTAGGGTGATAATGAAAGCCAAGTACTTGCAATAGAAATACAATTTTCTATTTCTTAAAGTAGATAAACTGTTCTTTTGGTTTGGATTGTCAGTTGGCATGCTGTTTGTGGGTGTTACAATTCAGGAAAATCAGCATATAGGCATATTTTGAAGGAAAGAAGGAAAAGCAGCTCAGAGAAAACAGATTAGGCTTTCTTGGCTGTGGGCTTCTGGCAGTAGTCATTCTGGGATACGTTCTGTGAAGGTGACTGGGAAGAGTGTGTGGCACTTCAGGCCAAGTGGGCGTAAGCATTTCCATTTCTGTTACAGTTTTCCATCAGTAGTGCCAAATATAAGACGAAAGACCTGAAGTTCATGCATTGAGGAGAGTAATTAAAAACAATTAAACAGTTAAAAATGTTTCAATACCATTGCAATTTTTATATAAAGCCTGTCTTTTACATTTAAATTTTCTTTTTAAATTTTAAATAGATGGTCTGGCTGGAACACTGCTAAGATTTAGAGAAGTTTTAAGTTTATAGAAAAATTGTACAGAAAACAGAATTCCCGCATACTTCCTTCCTACCTCCCACATACATAGCTTCTCTTATTAACATTTTGTATTCCTGTACAATTGATAATGGTAATTGATAAAGAGATACTGACATATTGCAACTGAAACTCATAGTTTGCATGAGGATTCACTGTTTTTGTGCTGGACTGCAAGGTCGGTTTGAACTGCAAGGTTGGTGGTTCAAGCTCACCAGCCGCTCCTCAGAAACCCTATACCGGGCTGCTCTGGGTCGGAACTGACTTGACAACACTTAACAACAGTAGCAAATGAGAGGTGGTTTTTTTTTGGCTGTAGAATTTATTTTATGCAACTTTTAGAAAAGACAAATGCATCATTTTTTGACATAATCTCCTTGCTTTTCAATACACTTTGTCCACCTGTCAACAAGCCTTCATAGTCCCTTATTTTAAAATGTTTTAGGATAAACTGCAAGTCATGAATGCACCACTTCACTTCTTTACCTAAGGTGAATCTTAGTAGCAAATGAGTTTTAACAAGCATATACTATAATGTGTGCTGGTGATAGAAACAATGCTGGAGATACCATGTAGAATTATTGCAAATACCTTTTTCGACACCATAAAAGGCGACTATACACATGGACCTCACAAGATGGGGTACACAGGAATCAAACTGACTTCATCTGTGGGATGATACTGTTGAGAAGCTCCATATCATCAGACAAAACCAGGCCAGGGACTAACTATGGAACAAATCATCAATTGCTCATATGTAAGTTCAGGCTGAAGCTGAGGAAAATGAAAACAAGTCCACAAAAGCCAAAATTTGACCTTGAACATATCACACCTGAGTTTAGAGATCATCTCAAGAATAGCATTGATGCATTAGACACTAATGGCCAAAGACCAGAAGAGTTGTGGGAGGACATCAAGAACATCGTACATGAAGAAAGCAAAAGACGATTAAAACGACAGGAAAGAAGCTAAAGACCAAAGTCGATGTCAGAAGAGACTCTGAAACTTGCTCTTGTGTATAGAGACGCTAAGGTGACTGGAAGCAATGGTGAAATGTGCAAAGACCTGGAGTTAAAAAAACAAAAGGGAGAATAAGCTCAGTATTTTCAAGAACTGAAGAAAATATTTAAGCCTCGAGTTGCAATATTGAAGATTTTTGTGGACACAAAGGAGCTCTGGTAGCGTAGTGATTATCAGTTGCTCTGCTAAACTCAAGGTCAGCATTTCGAAACTACCAGTTGTTCTGCAGGAGAAAGAGCTCCTATAAAGATTTACAGCCTTGTTAACCCTATACGTGATTGCTGTGAGTCAGAATTGGCTCCACAGAACAACACCACCACCACCAGCACCACCATGGGCAAAATGAAGTCCTGGTGTGGCGCTGGACTGCAAGGTTGGTTTGAACCTAAAGGTTGGCGCTTCAGGCTCACATGCTGCTCCTCAGAAACCCTATGCAGGGTTGCTGTGAGTCGGAACTGACTCAGCAGCACTTAACAACAACAGACAACAGTAGGCAAAATGTTGAATGATACTGGAAACCTCAAAAAAGATGGAAGAAATACACAGGGTTTCTATACCAAAAATAATTGGTCTGTGATTAAAAACTGTGATAGTATTAAAATAAATCCAAGCAGCACTGAGTATTGGTGAAAAACAAGGATCCTGGAATGGCTAGAATACAAATTGAAATAGACTTATGCGGCACCGTAAGCACTCACTCATTTATGACAAGGAATATGGAAAACAGGTACCTGGCTAACTGACTAGAAGAGATCCATATTTATGCCAATTTCAAAGATAGGTGATCCAACAGAATGTTGAAATCATCAAACAATATAATTAATATAACATGCAAGTAAAATTTTGCTGAAGATAATCCAAAAACAATTGCAGCAGTACATAGTCAGGGAGCTGCCAATAATTCAGAATTCAGAAGAGAATTTGGAGTGAGGGATATTATTGCTAATATCAGATGGATCTTGACTGAAAGCAGAGAATACCAGAAAGATGTTTACTTGTGCTTTATTGACTTCGCAAAGGCATTGGACTGTGTGGATCATAACCAACTATGAATGACATTGTGAAAAATGTGTATTCTAGAACACTTAATTGTGCTCACAAGGAACCTGCATATAGATCAAGAGTAGTCATTTGAACAGAACAATGGGACTCTGAATGGTATAAAATCAGGAACGGTGTATGTCAGGGAGGCATCCATTTGTATTTAATCTGTACACTGAGCAAAATAATCCAAAAAGTTGAACTAAATGAAGAAGACCATGGCTTCAGGATTGGAGGAAGAGTTAGTTATTAACCTGCGATATGAAGATAACACAACATTGCATACTGAAAGCAAAGAGGACTTGAAATACAAAGATCAAAGGTCTCAGCCTTAAGTATGGCTTGTACCACAATGTAAAGAAATTTAAAATTCTCAAAACGAGACCAATAAATAACATCATTGTAAATGGAGAAAAGATTGAAGTTGTCAAAGACTTCATGCTTCGATCCACAATCATAGCTCCTGGAAGCAGCTGTCAAGAAATCAAATGACATATTGTATTAGGCAAATCTGCTGCAGAAGTCTTCTAAAGTGTTCAAGAGCAAAGATGTTAGTTTGAGGACTAAGGTACGCCTGAACCAGACCACGATATTTTCAGTAGCTTTAGATGCATGTGAGAGTTGGACAATAAATATGGATGACCGCAGAAGACTTGATGCAATGGTAAAGAATATTGAAAGTACCTTGGACTGCCAGAAGAACAATCGAATCTGTCTTGGAAAAGTACAGCTAGAGTGCTCCATAGAGGCAAAGCTGGCAAGACTACGTCTCACATACTTTGGACATATTTTCAGGAGGGACCAGTCCCTGGAGGGCATCATGCTTGAAAAAGTGGAAGGTCAGCAACAAAGACAAAAACCCACAGTGGGATGGATTGACATAGTGACAGCAAACATGGGCTCAAACATAACAACAATCATGATGGTCACATAGGACAGGGCAATGTTTCCTTCTGTTGCGCTTAGGGTCACTGTGAGTCGACACTTAGCAACAACAATATCATGTGTCCACCATCATACAGAATCATTTATTTTACATTTTAAATAGATTGATTTAGATGCTAAAACTTGGGGGTGAGTCTCTCCAGATACTTATGGAATCAGAAAGTATGTCTTTTGGTGACCTTTTTATTGAATGCACACAGAGTCAACAAACACTATCTGAACTTTTCAGTTTCATTTAATGTAAGAAAAACCTCCTGCCATCTAGTTGGTTTTGACTCATAGGGACCCTTGCATAGAGTTTCCAAAACTGTCAATCTTTACTGGAGCAGACCGCCTTATCTTTCTCCTGTGGAATAGCTTATCGGTTTGAACTGCCTAACCCACAGTGCCACCAGGATGCCTTAATCTAAGAAAAGATCTCTAAAAGTTACCCATTCCCTCTTGAGGTCAAGCCAATGATGCCCACTTTCCTAGCACTCCTGGGTACCTTTTAGATCCCCTGCTCTGCTGCCCTCCACCTTCCACAGATACATTTTGTTCCAAGAGAGGTGTCACTTCTAAGTATTTGTTGTTTGATTTGGTGGATGAATTCTTGTGTGGTGGGACGACCAATGATTCCTGAAGATAGACCATCAGAGTAAGAATAGTTGAGATTAGTGCTATTTCCTGTATAATTCCCATATCACCCTCAGTGGCATAAAACAACCAGCAGTTCTGATTGCTCACAAATTTACAGGTAAACTGGAAAGGTCAGCTTACACAAGCCAGGCTCAGATATAATCACGTAAAAACCTACTGCTATCAAGTCCACTCTAACTCATACCGACCATATATAGGGCTTCCAAGACTGTAAATTTTTATGGGAACAAACAGCTTCATCTTGCTTCTGTGAAGTGACTGGTGGGTTTGAACCGGTGACCTTTCAGGTAGCAGCCTGACTCCCAGCTCACAGAGACACCAGGGTTCCTTTAAAATAAAAAGTGTTGACCATGTAAATCCGTCTTCAACCTATAACTGATTGTTGTTGTTGTTGTTAAGTGCCGTCAAATCGGTTCCAACCCATAGTGACCACTTGAAAGGACAAGCAGACCATCCTGGAGCTGCTAGAAGAACAGATGATCCTTCTTGAAAGAAAGACCAGCAGGAAAAATCAAAACCAGTAATAGCAGTCGTTCTCCCAAGAGCCATCAAGGCAAGTGGTCAGGTCCCCTCAAGGGCAAACCCCCTTCCAAGACTAAGACTCAAGGGGAATACATGAGCAGGCATGTGGTCTTACTGCTGAGCACGTAGTGGTCACCGATAAGAGGAAGTGGGGGAAAAACAGCAATGAAGTTGTGAGCTAAGTCCGACCATGTTCCTGTCAACCTGGGTTTGAGACATGGTTGGCCAGCAGTATGGCGAGACCTGGGGACTCCTGGGCCCAGGGACAAGGGACATAGCCACAGAGGACTACAACAGAGAGTGAAGGGTCCGGCTGATATGAAGTGAGGAGAGATGCACAAGAACACCCATATTTGCAGAAGTACCCATTTGACCTGGCTTCAATAGCTGGGTGACCAGAACTTGACTTGACTAGAGGAGGAAAAAAGAGTAATCCGCTATAATTTGATAAACTTGACCAATGCTTGTGGATGTAGTTGCTCAAAAAAGGGAACGAATCTTTACAGGGATCATTCCCACAGGAATGGGCAACTTCGACATTTGCTACCCAAAATGGGGGGGCGGGGCCTATAAAGGCACGAAGTGACTGGCTTACAAGCTTTCAAGAGGGAGCCTAGTTTCACAGGGTACAGAGGAAGGTAGAAACTTCACTGAGTGGTTTCGAACCTGTCTGGACGGGGCTGGTGAAAGGAGATAGGGATAAGACTCTTGTGGTTCAGTAGTGAATAATTGCATCAGGACTGATTGTGAGTGTTGCAAATGCAAAGGTAGACATTTTGTAACAAAAGGAGGAGAGTGGTTGATCTTGCAGTCCAGGAACACAGGACCCTGGGACCATCAAGGGAGAAGATTTGAGTGCGGGACCCTAATCAGAGAAGCAGCAATGCCAGAGATGGAGGCAGAGACGATGATGTGGAGAGATGGAGTGGCTGAGGACTCTGGACTCTGGGAGGGAGAGGGTCTGTGTGTTGATGGCCGAGGGGCAGGCTTGCGGAGTGTACCCTTTGACTGTTTGATGCATGCAGGGAATTGTGATCATTGCAGTGAAACAAAATAAGACAGGATAAATATAAAGCTGATGTTCTCCCATGTAAAGTATCACATAATTCACGATAAAAGCTTTAAAAAAAAAAATAAACCAAAAAACTCTGTTGTTGCTGTTACTAAGTGCCATCGAGTTGGCTCCGACCCATAGTAACCCTGTATAGGGTTTCCAAGGAGTGGCTGGTGAGCTTGAACCGCCAACCTTGCAGTTCAAACGGCTTTGCAGTCTGGTGCATTAACCCACAATGCCACACCAGGACTGTTAGGAGCCTTCTCTTTGGTTCTAATTCATAGTAACCCTCTGCAGAACATAATGAAACATTGCCCAGACCTGTACCATCCTCACAATGGTTGTCATTTTGAGCCGATTGATACAGGTTCTGTATCAGTCCATCTTGTTGAGGCTGTCTTCTTTTCACTGATCCTCCATTTTGCCAAGCACAATGTGCTTATCCAGGGACTGGTCCCTCCTGATAACATGTCCAAAGTATGAGAGACCAAGATTTGCCATACTCGCTTCTGAGGAGTGTTCTGGCTGCAGTTTCTTCTAAGATAGGTTTGTTTCTTCTTCTGACAATTCATGGTACTTTGAATATTATTTGACAACACCATAACTAAAAATGCATTGTTTTTTTTTTTTTTAATGTATTGGTTTTTCTATGGTGTTCCTTATTCACTGTCCAACTTTGACATGCATACGAGGTGATCTAAAATACAGCTTGGGTTGGGCGCACCTTAGTCCTCAAAGTGACATCATTGCTCTTTAAATTTTTAAAGAGGTCTTTTGTAGCAGATTGACCTAATTCAATATGTAATTTGATTTGACTACTGCTTCTGTGTGCTTTGATTGTAGATGCGAGCTAAATGAAGTCTTTGACAATTTCAGTCTTATCATGATGTTATTTATTGGTCTAGTTATGAGAATTTTCATTTTCTTTACATCGAGTGTAATTGAAGGCTGTACTCTTTGATCTTCATTAGTAAGTATTTCAAGTTCTCTTTGCTTCCAGCAATCAAGGTTGTGTTTGTCATGCGTATCATAGGTTGTTAATGAATCTTCCTTCAATCCTGATGCCATGCTCCTCTTTATATAATCCAGCTTCTCAGATTATTTGCTCAGCATACAGATTGAATAAATATGGTGAAAGAATACACCCCTGACAGACACCTTTCCTGATGTTAAAACATTCAGCATCTCCTTGTTCTGTTCAAATGACAGCCTCTTGTTCTATATATGGGTTCCTCATGAGCACAACTAGTTGTTATAGAATACCCATTCTTTGCAATGTTATCCATAGTCTATCATGAATGCCTATGTCAACAAAGAACAAGTAAACATGTTTTCTTTAAAAAAAGTGTTGACCATAAAATAGTTTCTATAAAGGACTCCTTAATGCTACCCATGACTTCAGGAGTGCCTTTTTGTATTTGTAAACTATGGATGTAATGATTAATTCACACAAAAATATTAGATGAAAACCAGAAAAAGAAAAGGATAAACCAGTGTGGTTTCAGTCGTCAGAGTTTACTACCATGACATTATGGTTCCTTTCTTCCCAATGTGCACACATGATTATTTTATAACTCTTCATAGTCATATTTGCTTACCTAGCCATATAATGTTGAGTTTTTCTCATCAGTAACTAGGCTTTCCAGCTCCATTTTCAGAGGCTGTAAGATGCCCCATTACACAGGTGTGTGTGCTGGACATACAGATTGTACCCAGGTTGTTGGTATCATCCATCACACTGCAACAACTGTATAATATTTATCTTCTCACTTCTGTCCTAATTGTCTTAGGTTTCCTTAAGGATAGACTTTTTTGAGGTCTGGGGTATGTAATGCTCGATTGCCTTCCCCAAATAGAGACCTCTCTTTAGGGTTGTTGTTACTAGTTACCACTGAATTGGTTCCAGCGCATGGCGATCTTACGTATAACAGAAGAGAATGTTGCTCTGTCCTGCGCCATCCTCACAAGTGTTAGTGTGTTTGAGTCTAGGGTTGTGGCCATTGTGTCACTCCATCTCATTGAGGGTTTTCCTCTTCTTCACTGACTCTCCACTTTACCAAATGCAATGTCATTTTCTAGTGATTGCTCTTTACTGGTGGGTGACACGTCCAAAGATAAGCCAGCCAGAATCTCACCATCCTCACTTTTAAGGAGCATCGTGGTTGTATTTTTAGGGTTGTTGTTGTTAAGTGCCATTGAGTCAGTTCCGACCCATAGCAACCCTGTATGAGGTTTCCAAGGAGCAGCTGGTGAGCTTGAACCGCCGACCTTGCAGTTGAAACCGACTTTGTCGTCTAGTGCCATACCAGGAGTCCATCTTTAAGGTACTGCTTTTATTTTATTTCTCTCAGTTGATGGCCACTTTAAAAACAAAACAAAGCACTATCTTAGCCCGTCCATGACTCAGTGATTTTCTGCTTTGAAATGTTGTTGATACCAAAAGTTTTCATTAATGGAAGTATACTGCGTTATTGAGAGCCTGAATTTGTGATGGATAGTATGGATTTTTTTTCCCTGCCTTAACCCACAAACCTACCCTTACAATCTTCCTGAAATTTGTACCAAAAATTTCACCTTCAAGATCCTCCCAAAGCCCATGGACATGTGTGTCCAAAAAAAGTTTTTTCAAAAAATTTCTGGTTTTCTACCCAAAATTTACATGCCTCATACAATATCCATGAAAATGTAACTTGCAGCATATACCTTTTCTTTCAGTCAGTGGGAAAGCAGCTTCCTGATAATGAGAGGCAAAAACTGTCAGTGGGCAGCCATATATCCCAACAGTCATAAAGGGTTATTGTTGTTAAGTGCCCTTGAGTTGGTTCCATCTCATAGTGATCCTGTGTAGGGTTTCTGAGGAGTGGTTGGTGAGTTTGAACAGATGACTTTTCAGTTCAGTGCTTAGCCTACAGCATCACAGCAAGACTCCATGAAAGGGTTGTTAAATGCCATCAAGTCGTTTCCGACTCACAGTGACCCTGCATAAGGTTTCCAAGGAGCGAATGGTAAGCTTGAACTGCTCACCCTTAGCACCACAAGAGAGTAAATTATTGGTCCTAGCTGAGGAACTGAAAACTTTCTCTAAAGTTACCATGCCACATTTGCAGGTGCTGTCTAGTTGTGTTTGCAGCCTGCCTGGGGCTGCATAGAGCCCACAGGTTCCTGACCAAACCCTGTCTTCAGTTCCATTCCAACAGTGAGCCTAGATATAGGACAGGGTAGAAGTACCCTGTAGGGTTTCCACGGCTGTTGTCTTTACAGAGGGACCATGATGGTTCCATAGTGTAAACACTGGACAGAAAACCACAAGGTCAGTGTTGTGAGCCCACCAGCCAGTCCACAGGAGAAAGATGAGGCCTATACAGTGTAGCTGAGTTGGACCCAACTTGACAACAACAGTCTTTACAGGAGCAGACTACCACCTCTTTCTCCCACAGAGTGGCTGGTGCTTTTGAACCACCAGCCTTTCAGTTAACAGCTGAGTGCTTTCCCACTGCACCCCCAGGTCTCTTTTTACGCTCCTGCAAACCAAAGTCGATTTCAACTCATAGCGACTCTATGGCAAATTTGGGAGACTTAATCTTTATAGGAGCAGACAGCCTCATCTTTCTCCCACTGAGCAGCTGGTGGGCTTGAACCACCAATTTTTTGGCTAGCCTAACGCCTAACCCACAGTACCATGAATTCACTTTGGATTCTTGCACAGTCTCTTTGAATTCACTTTGACTCTTGCGGCCATGTCAGTAGGCAGGTTGTTTTGGTGGCAGTGCTGATGAGCACACACTGGTTGCTTGAGCCTCACGTAGAAGGAGAGTGGGTGTTTGGCAGAAACATGGCTTTTTTGTAAGGAGATATCTATACCCATTGTCTTCAAAGCAGTGCTGGCCAGTGCTTTAGCAGCAATCGGAGGGACACTGCCCACCACTCATCTGTCATTTTGTCGTACAGTAGTGGCTTATGTGTTGCTGTGACTCTGGAAGCTATCCCATGGGTATTTTAAATACCAGCAGGGTCGCCCACGAGGGCAGGTTTCAGCTGAGCTTCCAGGTGAAGACAGACTAGGAAGAAAGAGAGTCAGACTACTTGCAAAGATTTAATGGGGAAAATCCACCAGGAACCAGTGTGTGCCTGTGAGAGCAGTGTGGTCAGTCCCTAGAGGAAGGCATGGCATCAGTGAATGGTAACTGCTGATGTATGAGATGTTCGGGGCACATTTTCTGACAAGTCTAGGTGTCTGATGCCAAGCTGGTGAGGGGGACAAGAGAGAGAAAGGAGAGGTGACCAGAGGGCTGGCCAGGAGGAAGTTTCCAGGTCTTCCCAGTAGCCAGCTTTGGGGTATCCACTGGTACCCAGGAACAACATGTTTCGAAAATAGGATTCCAGACTGAAAATACACTGATGTTCCCTCTACAATGAGGTGGTGGTTATGTGCCGTGGAGTCGGTTCTGACTCATAGTGACCCTGTATAGGGTTTCCAAGGCTGTAAATGTGCAGAAATCCTCATCTTTCTCATGCAGAGTGGCTGGTAGATTTGAACTGCTGACCTTGTGGTTAACAGCCCAGCTCGTAATCCACTACGCTACCAGGGCTCCCTGTACAGTGAGGAAAGAGGGCATAATTAAGCTCCTCTTACTAATCTTGATAAAACCACTGAGTAGCAACAATGAGTGCCCAGTCTGCCTTCTTGGTGCTCAATTTAAAAACAGAATTACAAAGGGAAAACAGTCTTCAGGCACAGTTAAGTTTCTTGATGTTAGCTTTGGTTAAACTTAGCATCAAAAAGCAGCCATGTATTTCTCTTCCTGTCCTATGAGTGAAGTCCTGGTGTGACACTGTAGAATAAAGCACTGAACCACAAGGTCAGTTTGAACTTTGTGATGGCTGAAACTCACCAGTTGATCCTTGGAAGCCCTATGTAGGAATGCTATGGGTTGGAACCAACTTGATGACACTTAACAACAAACCTATTAGTTGCTACAGAAAAGTTTTATAACTTTTGACTTCTTTTCCCCTTGTTTTCCTTAAATAGAGCACAAGTTTTTGCTCCTTTTTAACCACCACTAATGCGCTGGACTGCAAAGTCCGTTTGAACCACAAGGTTAGCGGTTCAAGCTCACTAGCTGCTCCTCGGAA
Source organism: Chrysochloris asiatica (assembly GCF_000296735.1). Lineage (NCBI taxonomy): Eukaryota > Metazoa > Chordata > Mammalia > Afrosoricida > Chrysochloridae > Chrysochloris > Chrysochloris asiatica. The sequence goes on along the minus strand of NW_006408933.1, from coordinate 1,601,280 downwards.
ACACTATACATGGTCAGTGTGTGTCACAACTGACTCGATGGCACTTAGCAACAACAATAGTCTTCTTCTGGATTCCTGGTGTGGTACTGTAGGATTAGCACTGGACTTTGAACCACCGGATCAGCAGTTCAAATCTACCAGCTGCTTCTCAGAAACCCTATACTGGGTTATTATGAATCAGAACCTACTCAACAGCACTTAACAACAACAGTCTTCATCTCAGGTTCTCTAGTAGCATGGTGGTTACAAGTTGGGCTGCTAACTGCAAGGTCAGTCGTTCAAATCTACCACACATTCCGTGGGAGAAAGATGAGAGTTTCTGCTTCTGTAAAGATTTACAGCCTTCGAAATCCTATATGGGGCCGCTGTGAGTCAAAACTGACTACATAGCACTATACTACCATGACCACTACCAGTCTTCCTCTGGAGTCCTGGTGTGGTGCTGTAGGATAAGCACTGGACTGCGCACCCCACCAGCCACTCCTTGGAAACCCTAAAGAGAGTTGCTATGAGTTGGAACCAATTAGAAGAAGCTTCCTTGATGGAGTGCTGGTATGGTGCTGTAGGATGAGCTCTGGGCTGCTAACTCCAAGGCCAGTAGTTCAAACCCACCCGCAATTCATTGGAAACCTTAAATAAGGGTTGCTGTCAGAGCTGATTCAATGGCACTTAACAACAACAACAAAGCTTCCTCTAGTGTCCCGGTGTGGTGCTGTAGGATAAGCACTGTACTGCTAACTGAAAGGTTAGCGGTTCAAACCCACCAGCTGCTCTACAGAAGCTGACTTGAAACTGACTCTATGGCGCTCAGCAGCAACATGAAAGCTTTCTCTAAGGTACTCTGTGGCACAGTGGTTATGCGCTTAGCTGTTAACCTACAAGTCTGCTGTTAGAATTGCCCCCTTGCTCTGCCAGAGCAAGATGTGGCAGTCTGCTTCCTTAAAGTATACAGCCTTGGAAACCCATGGGATGGTTCTACTCTGTCCTATGGGGTCACTATGACTCACAATGGACTGGACAGCAGCGTGGGGAGTTTGTTGGTTTTAAGCTCTCTTTGTGCACTAATTGAAGGAGCTGTGGTGGCACAGTGGTTACACGCTCAGCTGCTAACCAGAAGGTTGACAGTTCACACCCACCAGCCTCTTTATGGAAGGGAAATTTGCCAGTCTGCTTCAGTAAAAGTCTCCATGGAAGCTCTGTAGGGTAGCTCCACTCTGTCCTGTGGAGTCCTGGTGTGACACTGTAGGTTAATGCGCTGGACTGCAAAGTCGGTTTGAACCACTAGGTCGGTGGTTCAAGCTCACCAGCCACTCCTTGGAAACCCTATACAGAGTCATTATGGGTTGGAACAGACTCCACGACACCTAACAACAACTCTGTTTTATAAGGTTGCTACAAGGTAATGTACATCAGAATCTACTGGACAGCAATTGGATTGGTTGGAATCTAATGAAAGCTGATCTTGGGTTCTGTGGGAAGTGAGCTGGGGCAATCAGGTGAGGAAGTGAGGTGAGGAGAAGAGTTGGTATCTTTGGATTTCCCAAGCTTCCTCTTCTAGCCTTTAACTAGAATGCTTCTTTAACTGGTTTCTCTCTCGGCACACTAAGTATGAAAATCAGCCCTGACCTCTCACCCACTTGGCAGAGAGCATTCTGAGCACAGCGCCCCATCCGCTTCTGGTACTCAGGCCCCACTAGCCAGTGAGTGTTCCCTTGGAAAGCTTGCCCACGCGGCACTGCAACTTGGGGGCCGGGGCCTAGGCCTAGTTATTTTTATGATCTGGGAGGTGCTTCTGCTTGGGATTGGGCTGAGTGACCACTAGGCAGTCCCTGCCCTCTCCCTGACTGGGCACGTAGCCATGGGCTCCTCCAAGCTGCGGGATTTCATAGAAGAGAAGAGACAAGGGAAGCTGGAGGTAAGGAATTTGCGTGGCCCCATGGTGTTCCTGACTTGGCCTGATCTGGCTTGTTTCTTTTCCCAGCAGGGTCTCAGGGAGTCTCTGAGAGTCCCCCAGTCCCTGGCCTGTCATTTCTTCCCCCAGTACACATTGTTAGGGCTGGGGATGGGGCAGGCAGCAGCAAACTTGAGGAGGAGTTCTCACTTTCTTAGAAAAGGAGCTTTGTTGAGCCTCCATGTTTCAGTGAGTAACCTGAAAGATGACACAGCTCCCCTCTCCCCCCAATAAAAGAAAAACAAGAGGACATGCAGCTTTGTCTCAGGGTCTTGTCCTATGAGGGAACACTCTCGGAAGCTGTGTGGTCATCTCAGGAGTGTCAGTAAGCGCCCATGCAGCCACCCTTGTCAGGACCAGAATTGTCAGGCATAAACTGGAAAACAAAAACTTGGGGTCAGGGTAAACTTTTGGAGATTTGGGGAAAGCTGAAGAAAAGAGGAAGGTCAAATAGGGGCTACATCACTGTTCAGGGAAGTGAAGTGAGGAAAAGCTTAGGTTACCATTTACATATATGTGTTTACAAATCCTATCCCTTACCAGAAAAGGGTGTGGGGACCAAGGGCTGCCCACAAAATCCCCTTAGACTCTGTTGGAGTTTCTTATGGTTACTGGAAAAGCTGACTTCAGAGTGAGAAAATACCTCATTGTTGGGGTACAGCAAAGAGGGGTGAGGAAAGCATTTCTGCCTCCCTGGCACCTACTTCAGACTTCCTGTGGTTCTCCTCATCAGTGGAAGCCTGACGAGTCAGAACCCACACCCCACCCCACCCCGAATGGCAGAAAGAGGCAAGAATGAGCCATTCGTCACATTTATGTCATGTGAAAGTCACCATCACAGCTCAGTGTAGACGTTGCGGGATGCTGTGTGTCCAGCCCCTGCTCTTAGGCAGTCTGCTGAGGGGGACAACCAGGGAAAACTGAAACGCTGCTGCCTTTAAGAGCACCCTGCGTCTGTGAGCGTGTGGGCATGCGTGCTTGCATTGAAAGGCATTCATAGGGGCACTGGAGATGAAGATGCTTAATGAGGTATGCCATGATTTGATGAATGGCGGTTTTACATTTGTGTGAGCCACACCCCACCAACAAGCCTTTCCCCAGTGTGGTGCTGTAGGATTAGCACTAGACTGCTGACTTCCAGGTTGGCAGTTCACACCTACCAGCTGCTCCTCAGAAACCCTCTACAGGGTCACTATGAGTTGGACCCAACAGCACTTAACAACAACAATGACCAGAAGTCTAGGGAAGATAGTGGGATGGGGGAAGGGAACTAAAGGGGAGGGAGGGAGATGAAGAGCATGCATGTTTTGGTTCCTGGACTTCTGGGGGTTCTGCCTGTGAATGCTGGGGAGCTCCTCACAGTACCCCTTATATACCAGTGACAACTCTCTCCACTGGTCATCACTAATGACCATCTCATTACATTTTCTAATGTATACTTTATCATGTGAGCCTGATTCATATTGCTTTAAGGGAAAAAAAAAAACTTTTTGTTGTGAATTGAGTGAAAGTTTACAGACAAGATCATCAGTTTTATATCCAACAAATCATATTCTTTATTTATCTCAATGATTGCAATCACCTGTCTTCCTCCCTGTGGTTCCAGTTTCCATTCTCCTTCTCATATACCTTCTCCTTCTTTCTCAACTTTGTCCTTAGGTAAATGCTGCCCTTTTGATTTTGAGTGAGTGACCATTACATGTTGCGCATACCTTACTAGGAGTCCTGGTGTGGCACTGTGGTATAAAACACTGGACTACAAGGTTGCTGTGAACCACAGGGTCAGCAGTTCAAATTCACCAGCCACCTCTTGGAAACCCTATATAGGATTGCTATGAGTCAGAAATGACTCGATGGCACTTAACAACAACAGTACTTCACTTGTGTTGTTGTCCCCCCTATATACCTATTTACTGCTTAACTGAAAATTGGGCCATGAAGGGGAATTCCTTTCCAGACCTGAGGAGAGGTCGAGGGTCATAGTCTGAGGTTCCTCTAGTCTCTAGTCTCTTTCTGATCAGTAAACTTGGTCTTTTTTTTTTTTTCAATAATTTGTGTTTTGTTCCACATTTTTCCCACTCTATCCAGGACTGATGTTCACATGTTCCATTAATCCATTGGACTCACTGATTTCAAGCATCTTCACCTCTCATCGCTCTTTCTTTCTTCCACACGTGGAGAGACCAATAGTTGCACCTCAAATGGCTGCTAATAAGCTTTTAAGATCCCAGCCATTACTCACAGAAGTAAGATGTAACACATTGTCTTTGTGGACAGTGTTTTGCCAGTTGACCATGGTGCCCCCTGAGACTATGGACTTGAGCCATCAGGCCTAGCAACTCATTGCCTTAAGATGTTTGATAATATCTAAGAGGTTTCCATCATTTTGTCCACTGTATGTTCTACTACATTCATAGTTGTGTTTGCAGCAAAGGTAAATTGTTGTTGTTGTTAAGTGCTGTCGAGTTGATTCTGACCCATAGTGACCCTGTACCGGGTTTCTGAGGCTATCAAACTTTATGGGAGCAGAAAGCCTCATCTTTCGCCCACGGAACAGCTGGAAGTTTCCAACTGCTGACCTTAAGGTTCGCAGCCCGATTCATAACCACTACGCTACCAGAGCTCCTTGTTGTTGTTGTTGTTGTTGTTGTTGTTATGTGCCGTGAAGTCGGTTCCGACTCATAGTGACCCTGTACAGGGTTTCCAAGGCTGTAAATCTTTACGGTAGCAGAAAGTCTCATCTTTCTCCCGCGGAACAGCTGGTAGTTTCAAACTGCTGGCCTTGGGGTTCTCAGCCCGATTCGTAACCACTACGCTACTGGAATACCCATGTACAAATAACATTTGCCAACCTGTATGTATTTGTGGGTACAGTTCCTCTTTTCGACCTATACCAGTTCAGCCCGTGTATCTGTCCACATATCTACCCATAGAACACTGTTGATCCAAGGTTGTGTATATAACATGATTTGCCTCTATCCCTTTTAACCCTTGCATAATACCTCCTTGTATATTCAATCTCCATGTATATGGCCTTCCCAGTCACCTGAGTTAACATGTCTACACTCTAGCCTGGTATGGCACTGCAGGATAACTACTGGATTGCTGACCACAAAGTCAGTGGTTCAAACCTACCAGCTGCTCCTTGGAAGCTTTATACAGGGTCACTATGAATCGGAATGGACTCAGTGGCACTTAACAGCAACAATCCTCTAGCCCAGGGGTAGGAAACATCCGGTCTTTGGACCATATAAGGCCGGAGAAATCAGTTGGTCTGGCCCAGTCATCATCACATTGTGTTGTTGTTGTTATGTGCCGTGGAGTCGGTTCCGACTCATAGCCTGTTGTTGTTGTTAAATGCTAATTTTAAGTTGATAGTTTTCTATGGCCTGTGAATGATATTGTAAACATTAAGATGGACCTTGGCAGAAAAAAAGGCTCCCCATCCCTGCTCTAGCCAGTGAATTACTCCTGGTGTGGCCCTGTGGGTTAATCCACCAGACTGCAAAAGCCGTTTGAACTGCAAAGTCAGTGGTTCAAGCTCACCAACTGCTCCTCAGAAACCCTTTACAGGGTCGTTATGGGTCGGAACCGACTCGATGGCACTTAACAACAACATTACTTACCCCTGATAACTGTCAAATAATGTTTCTTTTAGTATGGAAACCATTTCTTGAGTTTTTACAACAGTAGTATTAAATAATATTCATCTTTTTGTGATTGACTAATTTCACTCAGCATAATGTTCTCCAGGTTAGTGCATGTTATAAAGCACTTCACAGATTCATCGCTATTCTTCAGCGTTGCATATTTAGTATTCCATTTTGTGTATGTGCCAAAGTTTGTTTATCCATTCTTCCATTGATAGGCATTTAGGCTGTCTTCATGTTTTTGCTTTTGTGAATAGTGCTGTGATGAACATTGTTGTACATACATCTACTCGTGTCCTGGCTCTTACTTCTTCTGGATATATACCAAATAACTGATTAGTGTTTTCAGAAACATTTTACCAAACATTTGTATATTTGAGATTCTTCATTTCTATTCAATCATGAGGCTCAAATACTCTTAATAGACAAAGTGCTGAGCAACAGGTAATCCCCATTGTATGATGTGGGTAGGTCTTAACTTTAGAAGCCTCACTTGTGAAATCAGACCATTACCAGGTAGATATCCCTGAAATGCTGGGTGAGAAGGTTTTTCCAGAGCTGCAGGATTCTCTGCAGGTGCCACTATGTCTGTGTTTGGAGTTCTGTGTCATTTATTCCATTGTGAATTACCACCTTAAAAAAAAAAATCTGATCCATGAGTCATGATGCCTGCGTAATGGAAAATGTAACAGCATTTTTATCTCTGTTCATCATTTAAGGTATATGTGCTTATACCATTCAATACCTGCACATTCTAGAATTAGTACAAAATATCATTTATGAAATCAGCACCTGGTTTTTATCAGCTCCAAAAGGAACTAGAGTCATTTCCCTGCCAATCTCCCCACCCCACCCCCGACCCCGTGATATATTTGGAGAAGGGTCGCATGATTCCCCCAGACCTCTGCTCCTCTAGCTGATTTCTTCTATGGGTGCCTCTACCCCAGGTAAACGAGCTTGCAACCTGACCTGCCTATGTCCATCTCTCCCCACGTTTCAGGTTGGTTGGGTGCCCCATTGCCTACGTCTCTGGTGGGGTTGCAGTAAGTTGGGAACTTGCAGTTTGTCTGACTCTGTTCTTACAAAGGAAAGGGCCCTGGTGGCGCGGTGGGTTAGTCATTGGACTGCTAACTGCAAGGTTGGTGGTTCAAACCCACCAGTCACACTAGGGGAGAAAGATGAGGCTGTCTTCTCAAACCTTAAAGACTGACTGCCCTAAAGCACAGTTCTCCTCTGTCCAATAGGATCCCTGTGAGTTGGAATCCACTCAGTGGCAGTAGGATTTAGGGTTCTTGTAAGGAAGCTCTCAGTGTACTCAAGGGAAACTGAAAGTCTGCCTCCTGTTGATGTACTGTTGAGCCAGTTCAACTCATAATGATCCCATAGGACAGAGTAGAAGGGCCCCGGAGGAATTATAAGCTCTGGTAGTGTAGTGGTTACGAATTGGGCTGCTAACCTCAAGGTCAGCAGTTTGAAACTGCCAGCGGTTCTGCAGGAGAAAGATGAGGCATTCTGCTGTAAAGATTTACAGCCTTGGAAACCCTGTGCAGGGTCACTACGACTCCACGGTACTTAACAACAACAATAACAACCAGCTACCCATCAGAAACCCTCTGTGAGGTTGCTATGAGTTGGGACCAACTCAACCACACTTAACAACAGCAGCGATCTTCATGGAAGCAGATTACCAGGTCCTTTCTCCTGTAGAGTCACGAGTGGGTTCAAACTGCCAATCTGTAGATTAGCAGTGAATGCTAACTGGGATGCCACCAGGCCTTCTCTGCCTCTAGTACAACTTGTTAAACTGTGAAGCGCATGAAACATAATAAACCAGTTGATGAGTGCAGCTAATACAAATACTGCAAACAGTGCTCTGTCCTTCTCAGAGTAAAATGCCATTGTTGTATGGTTTGTTGTAACAGAAAGTCGGCCAAGTCCACTTAGCTGTGATTGTTTAGTGCATATGTGTACATGCATGTGCCCATGTGGTATGTAAGTGCATGAATATGTGTGTGTGTGTGTGCATTTTATCACTCCGTCCCCACATGTTGTCTGCCATGGTTAGAAAGGTTCCACTGCTCTAGAGCTTAGCACTTGCTCTCCAGGTGGGAGCCTTGCTGGCCCCTGGCTGGAGAGCTGATCACAGGTCTATTGTGCAGTCATCAGGCCCTCTCAGCTCTCCCATCCCTCCTACCCCACCACAGACAGCACCACTACTCAAGCCAGTAAAACCATCATAACACCCTAAACAAGAGAAGATTCCGGAGTTCAGAGAACTGGAGTAGGTGGGTGGAGCAGTGAGGGCCTCACCTCACTGTGTCCTATAGTACTGTCACCTACTCCCTCCTGAGGATTCCCCATGTCGCAACCCTTCTCAGACCAGCCAGACTTTCCAGCTCTCCCTACCTGGCCCTACCCCACACTCCTTCCAGCCAGGTACATACTGACACAGGGCTCACCGTGGGCAACAGGCCCAGGCAGCAAAACAAGACTCGGGGATATGATGACCCATGACATCCTTAGAGAGCCTGGTCTGTCCTGTCCTGGTCTGTGGTTCCCTTCCCTCTGAGGGGACACATGGAGGATACACACAGAGGACACACACTAATGCCTCCTTTAGACCTGGCCCAGAGGTCATAGGGCCTGGGGTCAGGTGAAGTTGGACAGCGCTGCCAGGCACCCCCAGAGAGACCTAGAAGCATAAGCACTTCTTCCTGACTGACTGAAAGTCTCTGTTCTCCCACACTGTGCCTCACCCTCCATAGCCCTGGGTGTCCTGTAAGGTGACTGACAAGGACTGGGGGGTTTTCAGATGCACTGGTGAGGATTTGAGGATTCTTAAATGTGTTGCTTTTTCAGGACACTAAGATTGTGATGACTTGCAATGACGTGAATGGTGCAAGAGTCAGAAGTTGTGCTGCCATTTACCACAAATGGACGTACGGTAAATGTTAGTCATTCATGTGGCAGACATAGGCCAAGCACCTATTCTGGGCCAGACTATGAGACTTGTAATAACAGACATGGTGCACCAGGAATGTTTTTGGCTGCAAATAAGAGAAATGATGATGTTAACAGAGTGGCACCCGTTGTCCCTGCCTGTTGAAGTGGGTAGCCGCCACCTTCTCAGCTGCTCACCGGTGCCAGGAAGGACTCAGGCTCTGTCCATCCTATGCCAGTGATACTGGTCTTTTGACCTCAGTGCTTGTCACTCCATCCATGTTCCTAAAGTGATACCTGCACCTTCAGATACTCCTTTCTCACTCAAGGGGGAAAGTGAAGTATAGGGACAGCGAATGGAACCTGTATCTCTTATCAGGAGAGCAAGCCCTGCTTGACACCCCTACAGACTTTTATGTCCCCCTTATGTTTCATTGGCTATAACTGAGCCACAGGCCATCCCAGATCAGCTGCTCAGGGAGGAAATGGGGCTGCCTCTGCTGGTTCAGGCCAAGGCTTTGGGGTGGGCTTTCCTTCCAGCATCAAAGATGTGCCTCTGCTACCCTGGCAGAATTCTGTTATGAGGAACTGGGTGATGTTAGGCAGATGACCCACCGTACTCACTGCATCCTGTGCTAAGAAAGCAAAATCTGTTGTTGGAGAGAGCAGAGGGGCATATAGTTAAAGGGTGCCTGTATTATCCATTGTTTTAGAAAAAAATGTAGTACTCAAAGATTTTCATGAGCCCAGTAGTGGTGTTTCATTTGCTGTATCTGCCTGCAGTAATACAACATTGAAGTACATGTGTGTGAGATGTATGTGTTTGCTTGGTGCTCCCTCAGCCGCAGGAAAACATCCGCTCCCTGCTCTAGGCACTGCACGACTCTGGTCTGCACCATCTAGTCAGTAGAGTATCTGCTCTTTCATGTTGTCCATTGGTCTGAACGCCTATTCATGAATGAGTCCTTAGAAGCCAGAGTGGTGGGACTTCACCTTCCTTAGTTTGGACATGCCGTTAGGAAAGACCAATCTTTAGGAAAGGACAGCATGTTCGGTAAAGTCGAGGGTCATGGAAAGCAAGGGAACCTTCGGTGAGATGGTCTGGCACAGCAGTCACAACACTGGACTCCAGCATACCAGCAGTCATGTGCATGGAGTTGTCATGAGTCAGTTCCAACTCGATGGCAGCTCCCAAGAGCAATCACTTATACCTTTGTAATGATTGAGGCTTTGTAGTAATAATATCCTGTAAGGCTAGCCCCCCTTTTATTTCATAGTTTCCTTGGCTTTCCTTTCCTATTTCTGTTAGTTTGTTTTTATGAACTGTAGAATTAGCACATCTCGTTGCTGGTTGGGGGGGGACGGGTGCGGGGGGGGAGGGAGTCAGTATTCTTATTAGGACTCAGTTACATTTAAAAGTTAACTGAAAAGAATGGTTTATGTTTCATGTATGTTTATTATGTAGCCAACAACCTTAAAATGTAGTGGTTTGAAACAACACCAGTGGTGTTTTGTTTTTTGTTTTTTTTTTCTCATAATTCTGTGCATCAGCAGTTTGGGCTGAACTCAACCCGTGGTTCCGTCTCAACTGGGATCATTCACATGCCCACTGGCAGCCTGCAGAAGGCCTGGTGTCTGGGCCCTCAGCTGCAATGGTTCATTTCTGCTCCATGTGTTCTTAAGGTGGCTCAGAGCACAAGGCAGGTGCTGCCAGACCTCTCAAGGTGTAGGCCTGGAAGTTGTATGTCATTACTTCCCCTTCCTCCCACTCCTTGGGTGAAGTCAGCCCATAATCAGGGGCCTCTCGATGAGAGGAGCAGCAGTGCCGCGTGACTGAGGATTGTGCACAGGGAGGAGTGATGTTGCAGCCTGTGTGCACAATAACTTTTCGTGTGTTCCCTTCCCTTTTTGTCTTCCACAATGTTTTAAGGTTTCCCCATATGAACCAGTTGTCTTTGAATCCGTTCCAACTCTCAGCAACCCATGTGTGATAAGAGTAGAACTGTACTCTACAGGTTTTTCAGTGGCTGATATTTTGGAAGTATCTCCAGGGGTCTCTGCATGGACTCGAACTCCACCTTTCTCATTAGTAGCCCAGTGCTTACATGTTTGTAACACTCAGACTCCTTTCTCATATAGGTTTTATTTATTTATTCTTAAGTATGGGATTAGACCTTTTTTTTTTTTTTTTTAATGTGGCATCTGTGGGTGGGTAGTGCATTTATTTAACCTGCTCATTGTACTTCTGCAAACTCAGCCATTGAAAACCCTTAGGAGCACAGCTCTACTCTAACACACATGTGGTCACTAGGAGTCTGAGGGGACTCCATGACAACTGTTTGTCTTTCCCAGTAAAAGTGGGCCGTCTCCTCCACTGGCTCTATGACTGAGTGCTGATGTGGTGGTGTGGTGGGTGAGATACCCCCAGCTCCTCACTGGCACCCTCCCCCCTGGCTGGACCCTGGGTTTGCTTCGTTTCTGTCAATAAGCACCTACTCGTGGACTGTGAGCCATCCCAGTTGCTTTAGAGGAAATCCCCTCAAGCCTGCTAGAAAGGTGGCAGCCTCAGCAACCTTAGAAGCCATGTGTTGAAAATGGCAGAACAGCCAGCAGCCTGGATCCAAAATGATAGCTGGGAGGAGAATGATCAGCTGCCTGGTCCTTAAATGACCACATGGGCCAGGGGCAGACCCACCAGCAGTCTAGTCCCTAAGTGATCATGTAGAATAAAGTGGTCAGCAGCTTGATCCCTAAGTGACCACATGCAGCAAAGCGTCCAGCTCTCAGAGCCCTAAGTGACCATGTAGAGCTGAGCTGCCAGCAGTGTGGTTGGAGATGGAAAGCATGATACTCAAAAATGCATGTTTTAAAATATATTAAGAGTCATTTGGGCTGTCTCTTGTCATACATGCCCTTTATACTTGCCCTTGCTCCTATATCTGGTCAAAAGAAAACAATACATGAGGTTTCAAGAAGTTAATGGAAACAATAGAGGCTGCGTGCCCTGAGCGAGGACCCGCTGCCTCCCCGTCCCTCCTGCAACGTTCAACTCTGGGCTCCCTCCTGGCTCTCCTGCCCACCTGCTTACCATGGCCGACAAGGAAGCAGCCTTTGATGACGCTGTGGAAGAACGGGTGATTCACGAGGAGTACAAAATATGGAAAAAGAACACCCCTTTTCTTTATGATTTGGTGATGACCCATGCCCTCGAGTGGCCCAGCCTGACTGCACAGCGGCTTCCAGATATAACCAGACCAGAAGGGAAAGACTTCAGCATTCATCGACTTGTTCTGGGAACACACACATCAGATGAACAAAACCACTTTGTGATAGACAGGGTGCAGCTCCCTAATGATGATGCTTAGTTTGATGTGTCCCAGTATGACAGTGAGAAAGGAGAATTCGGAGGTTTTGGCCCAGTTAGTGGGAAGATTGAAATAGAAATCAAGATCAACCATGAAGGAGAAGTAAACAGGGCCGGTTTATGCCCCAGAACCCTTGCATTATTGCAACAAAACTCCATCCAAAACACCCTTCTAAACCAGACCCTTCTGGAGAGTGCAACCTAGATCTGTACCTCCGTGGACATCAAAAGGAAGGCTATGGGCTTTCTTGGAACTCAAATATCAGTGGGTACTTGCTTAGTGCTTCAGATGACCATACCATCTGCCTATGGGACATCAGTGCTTTTCTAAAGGAAGGAAAAGCGGTGGATGCAAAGACCATCTTTACTGGACACACAGCAGTCATTGAAGATGTTTTCTTGGCATCTGCTCCATAAGTCTCTGTTTGGGTCAGTTGCTGATGATCAGAAACTTACAATCTGGGATACTCGTTCAAATAATCCTTCCAAACCAAGTCATTCAGTTGATGATCACACTGCTGAAGTGAACTGCCTTTTTCATTCAGTCCTTATAGTGAATTTATTCTTGCCACAGGATCAGCTGACAAGACTGTTGCTTTGTGGGATCTAAGAAATCTGAAACTGAAGTTGCATTCTTTTGAATCACATAAGGATGAAATATTCGGGTTTAGTGGTCACCTCACAATGAAACCATTTTGGCTTCCAATGGTATTGATCATAGGCTGAATGTCTGGGATTTATATAAAATTGGAGAAGAACAATCCCCAGATGCAGAAGATGGGCCCCCAGAATTATTGCTTATTCATGGTGGTCACACTGCCGAGATATCTGATTTCTCCTGGGATCCCAGTGAACCTTGGGTGATTTGTTCTGTATCAGAAGATATCATGTAAGTGTGGCAGGTAACGGAAAATATTTATAATGATGAAGACCTTGAAGGGAGTGTGGATCCAGAAGGACAAGGGTCCTAGATATGTCTGTACTTGTGATTTTAGACTCCCCTTTTTTCTCTCGACCAAGAGATCGATTTTAACACTGGTTTTGAGACAAGACTATGTTTGGCTACCCCTCTATGGTGGTGGTGGTTATGTGCCGTGGAGTCGATTCCGACTCATAGCGACCCTGTATAGGGTTTCCAAGGCTTTAAATCTTTATGAGAGCAGAAAGCCTCATCTGTCTCCCGCGGAACAGCTGGTAGTTTCGAACTGCTGACCTTGAGGTTCGCAGTCCGATTCATAACCACTGCACTACCAGAGCTCCAAACCATGGTATTTTCAATAACCTCATATGCATGTGAAAACTGGACAGTGAATAAGGAAGACCATAGAAGAATTGATGCTTTTGAGTTATGGTGTTGGAGAAGAATATTGAAAGTGCCATGGGCTGCCAAAAGAACCAATAGATCCATTTCAGAAGAAGTGCAGCCAGAGTGCTCCTTGGAAGCCAAGATGGCCAAACTTCGTCTCTCATACTTCAGACATGTTGTCAGGAGGGACCAGTCGCTGGAGAAGGATATCATGTTTGGTAAGGTGGAGGGTCAGAGAAAAAGAGGAAGACCCTCAATGAGATGGATTGGCCAAGTGGCAGTATCGATGAACTCAAGCGTGGCAACAGTAGTGAGGTTGGCCCAGAATCGGGACGGTGTTTCGTTCTGCTGTGCATAAGGTCGCTATGAGTCAGTACCGACTCGATGGTACCTAACAACAACAACAGAGTGGGTAAGGAATAGAGCCTAGGGAGGTAGGTGTCTGAGCCATGAAGTATAATACTACAAGATGTCATTTTTATTCAGAAAATGGGAGATTCAAGTCATATAGATTGCACTCTAAAATCCTCACACCTGACTTGCCATGCTGCACATTTTCCTGTATACACCAGTCTTTCCATTTCTTCAGTTAAGTCAAAACTTTATTCTCCATGTTCCTCTTTTCCCATATATTTTTGCTTGTTAGTATATTTCTTATATTGATGTCATATTATTTCTTTCCTTTGTGTGAAATGGTTAGTTTGGATTTTGTGTTTTAACTTGGAACCACCAAGTTGTAAAGATAAATGATTTTACCTGACAGTTATACCACAGATAGATTGGTCCAGTAAGCTGAGAAGTGTGAATTGATAGTTGGGGTTAATGCGTCAGACTGCAAAGCCTGGCATTTCAATGCGTCAGACTGCAAAGCCTGGCATTTCAAGCTCACCAGCTGCTCCTTGGAAACCCTATGCAGGGTCGCTATGGGTCGGAATCGACTCGACGGCACTTCACAAAAACAACAACAATACTTGTTTTTAAAATTAAATTAATCCTGGATAAGAGTTGCTTTTTTTAGAGTTAGTCCTTGACCATTGGTTTGGTACCATCTCCCTTTTGGGTGACCTGTTTAGCTAGCAGGACTGTTACTCTCAATGACTGCTTAAGTGCTTATAGTGGAATAAATTGCTTTTCTACAGAAAAAAAAAGTTAATGGAACTAAAAGCCAACTTTTTGAAGACCCCTCAGGTATTAAGAAGGAGCTCTGGTAGCGTAGTGGTTATGAATCGGGCTGCGGGCTGCAAGGTCAGCAGTTCGAAACTACCAGCTGTTCCACGGGAGAAAGATGAGGCTTTCTACTCCCGTAAAGTTTTACAGCCTCAGAAACCCTGTACAGGGTCACTATGAGTTGGAACCGACTCCATGGCACATAACAACAACATATATTAAGGAACACACCACATAGAAACCTGCCAACATCCTTTGTTGCTAAATTACAAACTGCTAGCAAGGTCAGCTCTGGTAGCGTAGTGGTTACGAATCGGGCTGCGAACCTTAAGGTCAGCGGTTCGAAACTACCAGCCGCTCCGCGGGAGAAAGATGAGGCTTTCTACTCCCGTAAGGATTTACACCCTCGGAAACCCTGTACAGGGTCGCTATGGGTCGGAACCGACTTGACGGCACTTAACAACAACAAGCAAGGTCAGACAAGTAACAGGTAGTCATTAATAAAGTAATAGTTCTATCTTTTTTTTTTTTTTTTTTTTGCCTTATTGAAAGATAAGGTGGTCTCTGTAAATGAATCTGTTCATGAACCGAAGCTTGCCCCTCCCTGCAAGCCTTTAAAAAGGGCTTGTGTTGAATCCAAGATCTTAGTTGGACTCTTGTAAAACTACATTTCCTGCTTTCTGGAATTCTTGGATAGCATCCTGAATAAATGTAACCCTTCCTCTGGGCATTTTATTGAGGTCATGGTGACAACAATCGCAGCATTATGTTATCATTGGTGATGTCACCCTGAGGCCACTGGGCCCTGCAAACCTGTTCACTGTGCAGGGCAACCTCAGAGGTGCTGCCGTCTCAAGTCCCAGCTTGTCTAGGTCCCTCCGTGTTGCTGTCAGAATGCCTGCCTCCGGCTTCCCTGCTCTCCCTTTTCCTCATCTGCTGCTTCAGATTGGCTGTGGACCAGAGCAGCACACAACCACACCTCTTCAAGCTGCATTTAAATTCAAAGTAAGGAAGACCCAGTCAAGGAGCTAAGGAGTCAGACCTACTGTGAGTAAAGTAGCTTTACTTTCAAAGCACCTAGCTTAGCTGTTCACAAAGTTTCTGGGGTTTATTTTCTGGTTCTTTACTGTGTTCCCAGTAGTAAAGTTACTACCGAAATTACTTTGAAACCTTAAGCTATTGTTATCTTTAGTGACATTTCTTTTCTTTTCCCCCTTTTAGTATGGGAATCTTTTCTTAAGCTTTTGCAGTAATGGTCTTAGGCAATATTTGTCCTTTTGTAACTGATTTCACTCAGCATAATATCCTCAAGGTTCATCCATGTTTTGCGGTGGCTTACAGCTTCCTTGTTTTTCTTCAAGGTAGCATAGATTTCCATTGTTGTGTATGTACCACAGTTTGTTTATCCATTCTTCCATTGAAGGGCACTTAGGCTGTCTCCATCTTTTTGCTATTGTGAATAGTGCTGCTATGAACTTTGGTGTGCATATATCTACTCGTGTTATGGCTTGTATTTCTTGTGGATATATACCAAGTAGAGGAATAGCTGGATCATATGGTATTTCTATCCAACTTTCCAAGGAAGTGCCATACTGTTTTCCAGAGTGGTTGGACCATTTTGCATTCCCACCCACAATGTAGGAGGGTCCCAGTCTCTCCACATCCTCGCCAGCATTTATTGTCCTCTGCATTTTTGAACTTTGCTGTTATTGCTGGTGTGAGATGATATCTCATTGTTGTTTTGATTTGCATCTCTCTAATGGCTAACGATCGTGAACATTTCTTCATATGTTTATTGGCTGTCCAAATCTCTTCCTTGGTGAAGTGTCTGTTCATGTCCTGTGCCCGTTTTTAAATTGGGTTACTTGCCTTTTTCTTGTAATTTCCTATAGATTTTAGAAATTAGTCCTTTGTCTGATATGTCACTGCAAAAGATTTTTTCCCATTCTGTGGGCTCCCTTTTAACTCTTTCGGTGAAATCCTTTGATGCACAAAAGTTTCAAATTTTTAGAATGTCCCAGTCATTTATTTTATCTTCTTTTGTTTGTGTAATTTTCACAATGTTCTATCGTCTGTGTGTGCCCTGGATTAGAGCCCTTAAATTTGTCCCTCTTTTTTCATTGATGACATTTATAATTCTGGGATTTACATTTAGGTCTTTAATCCATGGTGAGTTGGTCTTTGTATAGGGGGTGAAGTAAAGGTCTTGTTTCAGTCTTTTGCGTATAGCTTTCCAGTTCTGCCAGCACCATCTGTTGAAGAGACTATGTCTTCCCCAACTCAATGTACTTTGGCCCTTTGTCAAAGATCAAATTGGCTTTATGTGGATGGGTTAATTTCTGGATTCTTAATTCTGTTCCATTGATCTATATATTTTCCAGTGTACCAGTACCAGGCTGTTTTGACCACTGTAGCTGTGTAGTAACTTTTGAAATTAGGGAGTGAGAGGCCTCCAACTTTATTCTTCTTCTTAAGTAGTTCTGGATCTCTTTCCTTTCCATGTAAGGTTTGTAATTGCTTTTTCTATCTCTCTAAAGAATGTCATAAGGAGCTCTGGTAGCGTAGTGGTTACGAATCGGGCTGCGAACCGCAAGATCAGCAGTTTGAAACTACTAGCTGCTCCGCGGGAGAAAGATGAGGCTTTATGCTCCAGTAAAGATTTACAGCCTCGGAAACCCTGTTCAGGGTCTCTGTGGGCCGGAACCGATTCGACGGCACTTAACAACAACAAAGAATGTCATAGGAATCTGGATTGGGATTGCATTATAAGTGTAGATTGCTTTGGATAGTATTGACATTTTCACAATGTTAAATCTTCCTATCCAGGAACATGGTATATTCGTCCATTTTTGTAAGTCTCTTTTGGTTTCTTGTAGTGTAGTGTTTTGTAGTTTTCTTTGAAGAGTTGTACTCCAATAAATTTGTTTCTCCTAATATTTATTCCTAAATATTTCATCCTTTGTGTGGCTATTGCAAATGACATTGCTGTCCTAATTTCCTTTTCGGCATTGTCATTACTAGTCTAGAGGAATCCCACTGATTTTTGTGAGTTGATCTTGTACCCTGCCACTTTGCTGAATCTTCCAATGAGTCCAGTAGGGGTTTTTTTTGCTGAGTCTTTGGGGTTTTCTATGTATCAGATCATATCAGCTGCAAATAGAATTTTGCTTCCTTTTTGCCAGTTTGGATGCCTTTAATTTCCCTATCTTGCCTTATAGCTCTGGCTAAAACTTCCAAAACAATATTGAATAGGAGTGGTGATAAAGAGTATCCTTGCCTGGTACCTGTTTGTAAGGGGAAGGCTTTCAGTTTCTCTCCATTGAGAGTGACGTTAGCTGTTGGTTTTATATATATGCTCTTAATTGTGCTGAGGAATTCCCCTTCAGTTCCTACTTTGTTGAGTGTTTTTATCAGGAATGGATGTTAGATTTTGTGAAATGCGTTTTCTCTATCAATATGATCTTGTGGTTCTTTTCCTTTTTCTTATTTATATGGTGGATTACATTGATTGTTTTTCTAATGTTGAACCATCCTTGCATCCCTGGTATGAATTCCACTTGGTTATAATGTATTATAATTTTTATGTATTGTTGAATTCTGTTGGCTAGGATTTTGTTGACAATTTTTGCATCTATGTTCATGAAGGATAATGGTCTATAATTTTCTTTCTTAGTGATGTCCTTCCCTGGTTTTGGTATGAGGGTTATGCTTGCTTCATAGGATGCATTAGTGAGTTTTCCATCCTCTTCTATATTCTGGAATAATTTTAGTAGAATTGGTGACACCTGTTCCCTGAATGTTTGAATGTTTGGTAAAATTCACCAGTGAAGCCATCTGAACCTGGACTTTTTTT
>NW_006408933.1:1542417-1582589 GCF_000296735.1 Chrysochloris asiatica | reverse complement strand
TAAACTGTCCTCTCAGCACTGCTTTTGCCATGTCCCAAAGATTGGTATGTTGTGTTTTCGTTTTCATTTGTTTCTAGGGACTTTGTGAATTCACATTTTATTTCTTCTACTACCCAGTTGCTTTTCAGCAGGATGTTATTATTCAGTTTCCTTGTATTTGACTTTATTTCCTTGTACTTCCTCTTGTTGATTTCTAATTTTATAGCCTTGTGGTCTGAGAATATGCTTTTGTATTTTGATGTTTGTAATTTTATTTTAATATTGTAATAGTATTTTGATGTTTGTAAGTTTATGGAGGCTGGTTTTGTGGCCTAACACATGGTCTGTTCTGGAGAATGTTCCATGTGCACTGGAAAAAAATGTGTATGTTGTTGGAATGAATGCTCTGTACACAGTCTTTGAGGTCCAGTTGGCTGGTTGTGTTGTTTAGTTCCTCTGTGTCTTTGTCGAGTGTCTTTCTGGATGTTCTACCCATTTTCGAAAGTGGTGTATTAAAATCACCAACTGTCATTGTAGATTTGTCTATTATCTTTCTTCAAATCTATTAGAGTTTATATATTTTGGAGCTCTTTCATAGGGAGCAGAGATATTTATTATGGTTATTCATCTTGTTCAATTGTCCCTTTAATCATGAGATAATGTCCGTCTTTATCTATTATGCTGGGGTTTTGTTTTTTAGTTTTAGTTTATTTTATCACAGATTAGTATTGCTACTCCTGCTTGTTTTTTATTGCAATTAGCTTGGTATATTTTTTTCCATCCTTTGACTTTTAATCTGTTTTTGTCTCTGTGTATAAGGTGTGTCTCTTGCAGACAGCTTATTGAAGGATCTTGTTTTCTTAGCCATTCTGCTACTCTCCGTTTCTTAACTGGTGCATTTAATCCGTACATTCAGTGTAATTATCGATAGGTATGGATTAATTACTATCTTATGTTTGTGTGTGTGTGTGTGTGTGTGTGTGTGTGTTGCTGCTGGTTTCTCTGTTCTGCATGTCTTCCTGTGCTGAGTTCATGTTTTTTGTGTTCTTTCATGTCAGTTTCTTCATAGTTTTAATGTTTCTATATTCTTGGATTTTCATTTTCTTGGTATGTTGTGAAGTATTAATTTTCTTTGAGGGTTCCCTTATATTCTATTAAGTTTTCCCTCCATTTAAGACAGTGTTAAATTTTATCCTGTAATCTACCTGACCTTCTCACCTCCTGGATATCTGTTCCTCTATGTTTACTTTCTTTCACATTGTAATTGTTTTGATCACAGGCTGACCTCCCAAATCCTCTGAATTTGTTCTTATAGTTTTGTTCTGTTCTCAACTCTTCCTTCTGTCTATTTAATTCTGGGAGGTGCTGCCACATATGTCAGTCTCTTGTTGTTGTCTGTTCTTGTTGGTTCGCAGTCCACAGATTTCCCTTTAGGATGTTTTGCAGTGCAGGTTTGGCTTTGGCAAATCCTTTAGCTTCTATTTATCCTGGAACGTTTTGATTATACCATCATATTTGATTGACAGCTTTGCTGGATAGAGGATTCTTGGTTGGCAGTTTTTTTTTTTCCTTCAGGGTTTTATATATATCTCCCCATTGCCTTCCTGCTTGCATGGTTTCTGTTGAGAGATCCGAGCTTAATCTGACTTCCTTGCCTTTGTACGTAATGCATCTCTTTTCCCTAGCTGCTTTCAGAATTATCTCCTTATCTTTGATTTTTGGAGAGCTTGATTATGATATGTCTCGGTGATTTTCTTTTGGGGTCTATCCTTCCTGGGGTTCATTGAGCTTCTTGAATGCTTATCTTTTCACTTTCCAGGATATTAGGGAAATTTTCTTCCAGAAGCTCTTCACCTATCTCCTCTGTGGACTTGTGTGATTCTTCCTGTTCTGGAATGCTGATAATTCTTAAGATATTTCTCTTCATGTTGTCCAACATAAATCTTAGACCTTCTTCAGGGTATTTTTCCTTTTTTCTGCTTGCTCTTCTGTCTTAGTAGTATTGAGAGATTTGTCTTCCAGCTCACTAGTTCTGACTTCCATCTCTTCAGTTCTACTCCCTTTTTATAATTTTTCCAATTTCTAAAACCCTTTCAGTGTATTGTCCATTCTGATACTCTATTATTAATCGTTTGGACCATTTTCTGTAGGTTTTGACTTGTTTCCAATGTTGTAGCTATCTTATTTGATTGTTCCTGTAGCGCTTTTCTGACTTCTTCCTTATTTTTCTCAACTCCATTGTAAAGTGTTTTTATACATTTTATAATCATTTTTCTGAATTCCTTCTCAGACATTTCCAAAGCCTGCCCATTTTTCAGTATGGAGTGTAGGTCTCCCTCCAGCTCATTTGTCTCAGTCACTTTATCTTGTTTCTGGACATGTGCTGATATGGTCATCTGTTTGTGTTTTTTGGACATATTCGGTAGTTAGCCTTAATACTTACTAGATGAGTGTATGATAATGTTTTGTTATGCTTGCAGTTTGCCTCCAGGTACATGTGATCAGGAGATGGACTTCCCTTTTTACTATTATTACTCAACTGAGAGTAACTGTCACAGGTGTTGACTGCCTACCTGGTGTATGGTAGCTGGTATTGTTTCTGGTCTGGATTGTGGGATTTTATAGGGTGTGATTGTAGCTTCACTATATGACTTTTCATGGGTAATGTAGGGAGAGAAAGATACCCCTAATGGTAAAGAGGAGACCAAAAAACAAAATAGTAGCAACAAGAAAAAAGACAGATTGGACACTGTAGTCTATAATCACAGAAAAGAGAGGAGGGAAAAAAATTCTGTAGCCAAATATGCGTATGACTTTAACATCCCTGTCTCAGCTTCTTGCCTTCAAGACCACCTGAGAAATTTCAAGTTGCCACTGTTAGTTGTTATGATGTAACTCAGGATTTAATTTTCAGCCTGTTTCCTTTTTAGTCTGTGTTTCTCCTGCTCCACAACCCCCCGTTCAGACCTTTTCCCTAGTGATAAACAGTTGAGGGCCAGCTGTGGCCATTTCGCACAGCTTTTTGGTTTTAAGCAGGGCCTTTCCCTTTAAATTCTGAGTATATCTGTGCATATGTGTAGTAGAACCCTCCCAGGATGGGGAGCGGTATCCACTCACTCAGACACCCCCTCTAGTCACCAGAATGGAGGTGTGCAGGCAGTGAGAGACCAATGAACAGATCCAAAAAAAAAAATAAGAACATCCATACCTTTATCTCTCAGGATTGGTCAGGCGTCCATGGTGGCTCTGATCCTTCCCTGGCATATTCTCGCCCAAGATGCCTGCTCCAGGAGCCGCTGAGCCTGTCAGATCCTGGAAAGCACTAGATTTCTTGCTTCCAGTACAAATTCCACTGGCTGTAAGCCTTCAGACTTTTTAAATATTCCTATGTATGTGGTTCAGAGTTCTGGGACCGTCCCCTGAACCTGCTTCTTCCGGTTCTCTGTGTTATTGTTGTTGGAGATCCTCACTGCACTTCTCCCCAATCAGCCATCAAGTCCCACATCCCTGACATTTGTTTTCAATAATCAATTCCTTTTGTAGAGTTTCTCCTGTAACATTTCATGACTCTGTAACAACAGAGCTATTCACACACAAACAGAAGTTGACTCACCCTCAGCACCTCCTGCTACAGTCAGCCAGTATGGATGGGCTTTCCAGCCTGCTGCCTCAGAGCAGGCCAGGTCTGCTCAGCACATACAGGCAGGCACTCAGATCTGGATAGGGGATGGTGGATGGATGGATAGGTAGATAGGTGGTAAATAGGTTGGTGGGTGGGAGAGTGAAATGATGGAATGTGGATGAGTGGATGGGTTGGGGGATGCATGGTTGATTGGATGAAGTGGATGGTGGGTGAATGGGTGGATGAATGTAGGGGAGTGGATAGATTGGAAGGAGGAAGGGGAGGAAAGGAGGAAAGGTAACAGCATGACGTGGTTGTCCTTCATGATAGTCTTTGAATTTGAGTCACTGAAATCCACAATCAACTAAAGACCCTTTTTTACCCTATAACTCAGACTTCCTTTGTAGATCTTAAGTCATGGGACACATTTGGCCTATCTGAATGTCTTCTGTCTTCACCCATTGTTAGCTCAAGGACAGATTCATGGGAATGCCACTGAGACAGGGAACTCATGAGGCTGTAAGGCTTTGAACTCACATTCTCACAACATTTCAGGAGCCAGGAGAAGCTGGTCACCACAGTAGGATATCCTAGCACTGGCCAGCTTCCACTCCAATCCAGAGCAAGATTTACAACTTTGGGGAGGGCGGAGAGTGTTGTTTGGTGTAGGAGGGACTCTGGCCAGGTGGCTCAGTGCCCCAGAGCAGCAGGGATGCATTCTCAGAACATACAAGTCTCCAAGTGGAGTGCCCCCTAGCTGACACCACACATGGTATGCAGCTCCTGATCCCACCATAAGACTGTCCATTTGATCTGTGGTGCCTGGTACTGTGGAGAATTTACTGCTGTACAAAAACATCCGCCAAAGAGAGATGCCCAGGGTTGAATGTCCACACTCCTCTGCCACATCCACCTCAGAATGGGCTGTCCTGGAAGCAGGGCTGAAGGGTCATGCAAAGTAGTGAAGCCACCAAGCCATGCTGCAGGCCCCAGTGACCAGGGAAGATGGCAGGAGTACTCACCCTTTTGCTCTCAGGGCTGGCCCTATGGGTGAAGACAAGTGTCACCACAGTGGAGGGTGGGGACACATGGTGTCCCTGCAGTGGAGGCCAAGTACTTGCTGAGGCTGTGGTGGGCATGGATGTGTGCCGTTTTTGCACTGCTTTTGTCTACTCTGCTTAACAGGTTATAATAAACTTGCCCTTGGGTGTGCCTTATGGATGACTCTGGCAGTAAGCGGTAAGGTGTGGGCCTGTCTGTTATCAGTCTGTAGATACAAATCCCTCTAGCCCCCTGGAAGGTTGGCCATCTCTCCTCTCTACCTAGGCGTAGCAAAGAGGAGCTCTGAACATCTGGATTGGATGAGTACTTGTTTCCACCTCCCAGCTCCAGCCGCAGGGGACGGTCTTACAGCCAGGACCCCTCTAAAAGAGTGGGACTTCAGTGGGCTGGGTGCCCTTTTCCACCTGTCATCCAGCCTCCTTTATGAACTGACCCTGACTTTAAGCAGGTTAGAGGTAAAACTGGCACTTCATGAGGCACAGCTACACAGGGAGAAGACAAAACACGCAAGCTCACTGCCATCCAGTTGATTCTGACTCATAGCGGAGCTGTAGGACAGAGTAGCTTTCTCCTACAGCAGCTGGTGGTTTTAAACCACTGACCTTATGGCTGACAGCGCAGCATTTAATACACTGTACCACTAGGGCTCCTAAATGAATAAGGTGCTTCTTTATCCCTCTCCCAGTCTGCCTCTCACTCATTCAGAGGCTGCAGTCCTTATAGCATATTCATGCTAAAACTACATTCGATTGTTGTTAGCTGTCCACTAGTTGGCCTGACTTACAGCAACCTTTTGTACAATGGGATTGGACCATTGTGAGCCATAGGTTTTTATTGCCTGGTACCTGGAAGCAGTTTACCAGGCCTGTCTTCCTACTCCATCTTAGTCTGGAAGCTATGCTGAAACTTGCTCAGTCTCATAGCAACATGCATGTAAGCCTCCACTGACAGCATACTGGCTATGTATAAGGTACATTGGCCAGGAGTTGAAACATAGGTCCCTTGCATAGAAGGCAAAATTCTGTGAACTATAATTGCCCTGTACTAATTAGATTGTTGTTGTTGTTAAGTGCCGTCGAGTCGATTCTGACCCATACTGATCCTGTACAGGGTTTCTGAGGAGCAGTTGGTGAACTTGAACTTGAATCACGTTTCTCTTGTGATTCAGACTCACAGTCCAGCACATTAACCCGCAGTGCCACACCAGGTGCTCTTATCTTTGTGGGGCCCTAGTGCTACTGGTAAGGAGCCCTGGTAGTATAGTGGATTACTAGCTGGGCTGCTAACTGCAAGGTCAGCAGTTCGAATCTGCCTGTTGCTCCATGAGAGAAACGTAAACGTTTCTACTCCCATAAAGATTTACAGCCTTGGAAACCCAAGTCAGAACTGACTTGACAACACACAACTACCACCAATCACCTCCATTGGTGCTGTGGGTTAGGCATTGGACTACTATTGCAAGGTTGGCAGTTCAAACCCCAGCCTCTCCTCAGAAGAAAGATGAGACAGTATGCTTCTGTAAAGGTTACAGCCCCAGAAACCCTCCCCAGGAGTCGCTGTGATGCTCAGTGACTGTGGGTTTGGCTTGGGCTTTTGCTTATCTTTGTGAGGAGTCCCTGAGTGGCTCCAACAGTTAAGGTGCTTGACTGCTAACTAAAAGATTAGAGGTTCATGTTTTCCCAGAGGTGCCTTGGAAGAAAGCCCTGGCAGTCTACTTCTCTAAAATCAGCTGTTGAAAGCCTTTAGGGCACAGTTCTCCTCTGACTTGCATAGGGTCACCATGAGTCGGAGTTAATAGCAGCTAGTTTTTGCCTGTGTGGATGGAGTTGGCCAGTTGGTATTACTTCAGTTCAAAATACCATCTCTTTCCCAAAGAGTTAGGCTATTGTTGCCATTTTAAATGCAAATTTTGCTTTTAGGATTCTGAAATGGTTGGGTTCATGAACTGTGTGTGGCGTATCTAAGTTGACAATGGTGACGCTAGAATAATACTCAGGAAGCAATAAGGAAGGATCTGTAGTAGTTACTACTTGGGGCTGCTACCTTAGACTCTTAGGTGAGATGCCATCCTCCTGGACTTGGACTTCTGCTGGGAGGAGGGGAAGGTTCTGCATAGCATTTGGTTTTTGCCTTGCTGGTGTATAATGAAGTTCCAGGGCTTGAAGTCTCAGTTTTCCTCAGCCTCCCCTCTATTCACTGCTTCCTGTGGCTCTAGGAGCTAACTGTGCCTGTTGGCCAACCTCTCCCAGAAATGTGTGCTTGGCTTCATGGGCTTCCAGCCTAGGATAGAAGTGGTCCATTTCTTGCCACACCTGGTCTGGGCTCCAACATTCCTCTCTGCTTCTCTTCATGCAGCTCCAAGCCCCACCCACCTACATGTGAGTAGTTCAGCTACTCACATGGCTATCTGGTTATCGCCATCTGTGCTGCCTTTCTCCGTGCTCCTCTCTCTGTGCTGCCTCCAGAGCTGATGGCGGGCCTGAGTTTTTCACTGCCCTCGGGCCTCTACTCTTGCTGTCCACACACAGCCATGGTACCACTCCTCGCCCCATTCTAGGTGAGCTGGAGGTTGGAGGGCCTGCACCCATCACATGATGGTGGTGAGTGGCTCTGCCTTCATCTGAGCCTGAGGCGGAGCTTGGCAAGGGAGCCACAGCCAGCACTGTGATGGCTTGAAGGTGCTACATGTCCAGCTAATGATGGATCCGTAGATTAAGTGCAGAGAAGAGCAGGAAGGATGACAGTTGGCAGTGTGTGACTACGAGGAGGAGCTTCCAGGAATCAATATTTCTAAGAGGTGTTCTATGTCTTTCGTTCTTCCTCAAGAGTTTGGTAGTAGTCCTGAGTATGAAGTAAGGCTGGCAAATAAAAATCGTCAGGCTTCCCACCCCCACCCTATCTGAATGCTCCCCAAAGGGCCAGAATAACCCTTTCAAGCTTAACAGAAAACAGACCTAAGATGGTTAAAAAAAAAAAAAAAAAAAAAAAAACAAGCAAACCAGAAAGTCTCTCTAGTTTTATACAGGTAATAAAGTTTGGAATGGATAAGGGATACATGAAGAAAATAAGCTGTGAACTGTTGATGGGATTCGCAGTATTTAGAAATACAAAGAAACCTTACAAATTGGTAGGAAAAAGACAAAGGCCGCCCTCTAGACAAATGAGCAAAAGACATTTTACGGAGAGGAAACACGAATAGCAAATAAATAAGTGAAACAGATGCTTAATTTCATTGCAACCAGGGACAATTAGATCGCTATGTGATACCATTTTACACTCAATTGGACTAAAATTAAGCTTGACGATAACAGTGGTTAGACCTACGGGGAGTCTTACACAGCGTTGGTGGGAGTGGCAATTGGTATAACCCCCTGGGAAACACTGTATCATTGTCTAGTGAAACTGGCCGTGTACCCTGTGACTGTCCCCACAGAATTCCTGGACTTCAGCCACTACCATGGATTGAATCATATCCCTCAAAACTATATAGATCCACCCCCTCAGTACACAGGGTAGACAGGGATGGGAAATTTGGACATTGGCTACCCCAAATGAGGGGGGCTACAAAGGCAAGAAGTGCCTGGCTTACAAGCTTTCAAGAGGGAGCCTAGATCCAGGGGGCATGGAGGAAGGTAGAATCTCCACTGAGTAGTATCCAATCTGTCTGGGTGGGGCTAATGAAAGCAGATGGGGATAGGACTCTTGTGGTACAACAGTGAATAATTACTATCAGGACTGACTGTGAGGGTTGGAAATGTAAAGGTGGACATTTTGTAACAAAAGGAGGGGAGTGGTTGACTTTGCAGTCCAGGAGCGGAGGTTCCTAGGACCATCAAGGGAGAAGAGTGGAGAGCGGGACCCTACCCAGAGAAGCAGTGATGCCAGAGATAGAGGCAGAGACGATGACATGGAGAGATAGAGCAGCTGAGGACTTTAGAACCAAAGAGGGAGAGGGGCTGTGCGCTGACGACCGGAGGACAGGCTTGTAGTATATACCCTTTGGTTGGTTGCTGATGCATGGAGGGATTGTAACCATTACAGTGAAACAATATACGATAGGATGAATGTAAAGCTAATGTTCTCCCATGTAAGCTATCACATAATTCACAATAAAACACTTAAAAAAAAAACCAACAGAACTATATAAATCACCTTGCCTCGAGCGTGATTGGCAGTTATACACTGATACAGGCCCGCCTCCTCCCCTCCAAGATGGGATCTGATGTGATCAGCCAGTCGGTTGTAAGGGGATTAGGTACCTGGGCTGCAACCCTGTTACTCAGGCCACAGACCTGATCCCCCATGTAAATGGAGTTCCCTGAGATGTGACCTGCATCACTTTTTATCTTACAAGAGATCAAAGAAGAGAGAGCGAGAGACCTCAGTACCACCAAGAAAAACGAACCTGGAGCAGAGTGCATCGTCTGGTACTCTGGAGTCCCTGCACTGAGAGCCTCCTAATTTCAGGTGTAAGCTAATGCCCAGACACAGGGAAGTCTTCAAGGAACGCTAGGCCCACAGATGTTGGAAGGAAACAAGGCTCTTTCCCCTAGAGCCGGTACCCTGAATTTGGACTTCCAGCCCTTTAAACTGTGACAAAATAAATTTGTCAGTTAAAGCCATCCACTTGTGATATATCCGTTACTAGCAACACTAGAGAACTAAGGCAGCCACCAATGAACAGATAACAAGAGTGCCCAGCTGAGCTTCCATAAGAGCCAAGTCCAGAACATGTAGCATACACCATAATGGGTCGGTACCTAGAAATAAAAATGAGCCGCATAGAAATGTGGGAAATTTTTAGACGCAAGGTTAAATGGAAAAAACAAACAACAGAAGACTAAGAAGTTCAAAAGCATAAAGCTAGGCATTAACGTGCTTAAACCAAATCAGGCCATTGAGTTAATTCTGACTCACGATGACCCATGTATTGACTGAGTAGAATTGTGCTCCACATGTGACACTGCTGAAGACCAAACCTACTGCTGAGAAGTTGATTTCAATTTTGGTGCGGCGCTGTGGATCAGCACTGGACTGTGAACCACATGGTCAGCAGTTCAAACCCACCAGCTGCTCCTTGGAACCCCTATACAGGGCCACTATGAGTTGAAACGGACTCAACAACACTAAACAACAACAACAGGACAGAGTAGAACTCCTTAAGGTTTCCAAGACTGTAAATCTTTATGGGAGGAGACAGCAACATGTTTCTCCTGCAGAGTGACTGGTGGGTTTCACCCACCAACCTTGTGGTTAGAAGCCCAAGGCTTATCCTATAGTACCACCAGGGCGCCTTGCTAGACAGGTTCAAACTGCCCATCTTTATGTTAGTTGTTAAGCATAAACTGCTTGCCATCACTTAAGGGCTTTGTACTTTGTTGTTGTTGAGTGCCGTGGAGATGGTTCGGACTCATAGCAATCATGTATAGGGTTTCCAAGGAGCTTCTGCTCAGTTTGAACCATGGACCCTGCAGTTAGCAGTCCAATGCTAATTCTACACTGGTGTAATAAGACTTTTTCTAAGGAAAAATAGTGGTTATCTCTCAGAGAAGGTATGGGTCGCTTTGAGGAGGAACCCTTGGATATTTGTTTTATTATTTTATGTAATTTATATGTTATAAGAAAAGATCATATTAAAAAAAAAAACAACAACAACAAACATTCAGGGAGCCAGTGGGACAGCTGAGTGTCGGTTAACCCTTTGTTTGTGTCATTACGTGAACTGTACCTTATAAGCAGTCATGATTTCTCGTAACTTCCATTTGTTGTTGTTAAGTGCTTTTGAGTCCTTTCTGACTCAGCGACCCTGGATAGGGTTTCTGAGGCTGTACTTTTTTGTGGGAGCAGAAAGCCTCATCTTTTTCCCACAGAGCAGCTGGTGGGCTCGAATCGCCGACCTGTGGTTCACAGTCCGGTGCTTCTCTTACATTGCCACCGTACTCCCAATAGCATCAATTAAATAGGAGTAAATGTAGATCAAAACAGGCTCTAGTGACAGTGACTCATAAAGTATGGAAGTTAAGTCAGAGCAAGACTGGGAATCCCTGTTGGTATCCAGATTCTCTGCATTTACTAACACTGTTAGGTGGTGGGCTGTTGGGGAGTGGGTATCAACTCAAACTGCCTCACCTGATTCCTTGTAGAATCACCCATCTGGTGCCATATTAATTCCAAGTGGAGACTATTCTCCCAATGGAAATAGCTAGTGGTATCTAGAGGTACCATTTTAGCCAAGGAGTCCTGGTAGCATAGTGGGTTATGAATTGGGCTGTAAACCACATGGTCAGCAGTTCAAATCTACCTGCTGCTCTGCAGGAGAAAGATGAAGCTTTCTGCTCCCATAACAATTCACAGCCTCGAAAACCATATACAGTATTTCTCTGAGTTGGAATCAACACCACGGTATGCAGTCACCACCACCACCCACCACTGACTACCACCTTAGCCTGGGATTGAATTTTGTGACTGGTTAACTAGACAAGGTGGCTTTCAGCGCCCTCTGCTGGGATGCATTGAGAAATACCCAGTGGTCCCTGTGGAGTTTTTTTTTTTTTTTTAAACCAAACAAAAACCTCAGATTTATTAATGCACCCTTTAAAAATGTTTGTTTTAAGTTTCTGAAAGCAGCTTAATGTGAATCAAAAGCAGTTCCTGAGTAACTGCAGTAAACAGTGTCTTTTTAAATATATATATATTTACATATATTTGCAACTCAGCTCATTTTGGTTCTGCCTTAATTTACCTCCCCCACTTTTAGTTTAACCACAGTCCACCTCTTCCTTTTGTCCAAAAATGTTGAGCCTAAATTAGTCACGAAGAAACATTCCTATTATGGCACATTACACAAAACGGTTACCCTTGACTCTTCATAATGGTCAGTCAGAAATAGGTAGGGAGCTTGTTTTCAGTGGAAAATAGACACGCCAATCACATGTTCTATGCAATACTTACCTTTGATCCTAGGTGGGAATAAACTGGGCCAAACATTTGGTGCTATTCTGCCCCGGTAGTTAATAGAATGTTCTGATTCTTAGGCATATACTGGATTTTTATGAGTTAGTTCCAGTATTCAATGTAATTTTAAATGAATTTGCAAAAGGAAAGAAAACCAGGTGTGTGTCTCTAGCCAAAAATAAAAATACTATTGCTGTGAAGTTAATTCTAACTCATTGTGACCTTTTAGGGTAGAGTAGAACTGCCCCCTGGGTTTTCTAAGGGACCTTACAAAAGCAGATCTCTACATCTTTCTTCCAAAGAGCAGTCAGTGGGTCTGAACCACCCGCCTGTCTTTTGGTTAGCAGCTGACTGCTTAACCATTGTACCACCAGGGCTCCTTTGTGTACCTAGAGAGACTTAAATGAAGTGGGGTGGTCATACCTCACAAATTGGGAACAATTCTTTGTATTGTTCTTCGAAGTTTTTGTAGGTCTGACATTTTTTAAAAGTTAGAAGGAAATATGATCTGGGATGACATAAATTAGATATAATCTTGCTCATTTGTGAAAGGACACCTACCTGTCTTTGGGGCAGGCGGGGACTTCCCAGAGGTGGGGGCATCGGTGGTTGTGGGAGAGGGTCCCCAGACCTTCAGGCAGGAAGGTGGAGGAATAGTACCAGTTTCAAGGGGTCATGGTCTGTGGAAGGGCATAGTACAGTGAAGGAGGCTCTATGTTCTGCCAAGGGGTGCTGCTGTGGGGGTTAGGGGGTGCCTGGTTGATGGGTGTTCACTAAACATCTTTCCCAGGTCAGGGGTCAGCAGCTGTGTTGGTAGTATGCTTCTGGACTTTTCCCAGCCATGTTCTGTTCATCATGGGGCACAGGTAGCTACGCTGTGCATATTGGAGGGGCCGTTAGAGCCGTCCCTGCCCCCACTGTGGGAGGAGTGTGTGTTGCCTCTCCCAGGGTGTCAGTGTGTAGGGTTTCCAGGATGGACCGGACCCCTGTGCCTTACGCTTTCAGGGTTGGACCACTGCTCCTCCTGGTCTCCCTCTACGCACAGGGCAGCTTCAAGGGACAGACACACCAAGCAGGAGCATGTGGGAGGAAAGGACAGAAAACCTGGGATGTTCTGGGGCTCCCTCCTTCCCCTTAGGTCCGAAACAGAAGCCTTTTTGTTTAAAATAAATGCATTTTATTGGGAATTAAAACTCACCAGTTGAAGTATTGGGAACCTGTTTTTATATAGATTTTGTATGTGGTTTTGATCTTTGAAATGAGACGTTTTAAAAAAAAAAGATTCATGATGTCTTGACCTCAAGATAATCACTACTGATACTTTAGTGTGTTTTTAGTGTTTTTTAAGTCCTTTTTTCCTTTCTATTATGCATGGGAGTATATATGTGTGCCTGTAAATATGTGTGTCGTATGTTTCTGTGATTGTGAGTCTGTATGTCTGTGTGTGATTGTGTGTGTAGTATGTGTTGTCTTTGAACATCTCTGTGTCTGTCTGTATCTTTGCATGAGTGTGTATGGTGCATTCTGCATTGTGTGTGTGTATGTATAGACCTATGTGCATATCTGCATATAAATATCATTGTGTATGACAACGTGTGCAACAAATATGTGAACAGTATATGAATGCCACTTCATACCTAATATATGTTATTTTTTGGAAGGAAATGCATCCTAAGTCAGGAATGCCTAAACCCTGCCATCATGTCCATAGATCTGGGCTTGAATGTGGGGACAGTTCCTGGCCCTTGGGGTCCGGTTCCCTTGGCACACCCCTGAACATGTCCCTTGCCTTTTCCAGGACGGCTGTTCTCAGTGAAGGACCTTGCACTCGCTACTGAGTAGCGACCATGGGCCTGCTCGCGTTCCTGAAGACCCAGTTCATTGTGCACCTCCTCATCGGGTTCGTCTTCGTGGTGAGCGGGCTCACCATCAACTTCATCCAGCTATGCACACTAGTCCTCTGGCCCATCAACAAGCAGCTGTACCGCCGGTTAAACTGTCGCCTCGCCTACTCGCTGTGGAGCCGTGAGTACCGCCTGAGCTTGGAAGAGGGGACCTGGCAGCAATTAGAGAGGGCACCTTCTATGCCACCCCCACACTGCCTGCCATGCCAGATTCCTTGAGAGAGGAGAAAGGGCATGCTTGGGAGGGCTTCTGTCCCAACTGTGGGAAATTGAGGGCCTGCTCGATGGGGCTGGCCCATAGACAAGTGAAAAGATGCTCAACCAAAAATTGCTCATTAACTTGAACCATATGAAGTTCTAACATGGGACCATGTCAATGGCAATTTTATTACTCTGGGTATTTAACAAATAAGCAAAGTAGAGACAAGAATCAACTCAGGTGGCTGTCATCTGGATGGATTCACCTGTTCGCCATACGTGGCCAGTCTTGTTTCACCTGCACACCTACCCAACCCCCAGATTATTTTGAAGTAAATCACAGAAGGCTGCTATTTCATTTGCAAATATTTCAGTTTGCATCTCTAAACAGAAAGTGTTTTTGCATCTCTCTGAATTAACTATATATGTGTATTTCTATATATGTGTTTGTACAAATTTGTGTGTATTATTCAAGATTAATTTTTTACTTGTCAGAGTGACAGATTTCAAAATTTAACTAACTCCCACTGTATAGGAGTCCCTGGGTGGCACAGACACTAGCTGAAAGGCTGGCCTCAGAAAAAAAGCCAAGCAATCCACTTCTTGAAAGTCTTCTGGAACGCACTTCTGGTCTGACACATGGGGGTGCCGTTGAGTCAGAATGGACTCATTGGCAACTAACAACAGTAACACCCATTGTCCACAGAGATGAAGTCACGCCCCGTGTGTTGGTGAGTGTAGAAAAGGGACATCTTTGGACAGACAGGAGCTATCCTGGTGTGGCGCTGTGGGCTAATGTGCTGGATCGCAAGGTCGGTTTGAACCTCAGTGTCGATGGTTCAAGCTCACCATCTGTTCCTTGGAAATCCTACACAGGGTCGCTGTGAGTTGGAACCAACTTGACAGCACTTCACAAGAACAACAATCATGTACAGTTATAATGGGTACCCCGTGATTCCACAAAATGAAAATATAACCTAGAGAGACAGCTACAGAGGTACCTCTAGTTATCCAGTGCTGCTCTATCAGAAATACCACAAGTGGATGGCTTTAAAGAACAGATTCATTTTCTCAGAGTTTAGGAGGCTAGCAGTGTGAATTCAGGAAGCCAGCTCTAGGGAAAGACTTTCTTTCTTGGCTCTTCTCCTCCTGGGTGATCTTCACGTGACTTGGCATCTCTCTTCCCCATCTCCGCTCTGCTTGCTTTTTAATCTCTTATATATCTCAAAAGATACCAACTCAAGACACACCCTATATTACTCCTGCCTCATTAACATAACAAAGAGCCCACTCACAAATGGGATCTAATGACAGGTTTGTTGTTGTTAAGTGCCATCAAGTTGATTCTGACCCATAGCGATCCTGTATAGGGTTTCCGAGAAGCAGCTGGTGAGCTTGAACCGCTGACCTTGTAGTTCAGACAGCTTTTGAAGTCTGGTGCATTAACCCACAGTGGCACACCAGGACTCCCACCACAGGTTTGGAGGCTAGGATTTACAATATATATTTTGAGGGGACATAATTCAATCATTAGCAACACATACATGCATACATATATACAAGGGAGCTTCAAAAAGTTCATGGAAACATTCCATCATTTTATTAAATCTGTTTTGTTCACAAACTTTTTGAAGCTCTTTCATATATATGCACGGCGTGTTCACTAAATCTTTTTTTATTTTAGAACAATATTGGCAGGACCCTAAAATCCTATTAATGGAGACTAAATTGTGCTATATGCACACAATGGGATTATATACAGCTATTAAAACGAGAACAGTCTCTGTTTATAGATAAAGAACTATCTTCAAAACACATTTTTAAGTAAAAAAAGGAAGTTATGTAGCATAACAACGTTCTACCATTTGTTTGTTTTTAATATAACATTGTACTATGTATATATGCGTGTACAGAAAATCCTGCAAGAAAACCGAGTGGTGATGATATTCAGGGAGTGAGGAAAGAAAAGGATTTTCTTTTCATACTGTTATACTGTTAAAAAAATTCTTTTCTTCGTTGTTTTGCATGAGAACTTTAAATAGATTCTCTTTTCAGTGGGCAACTGTGGGACAACGTAGCTATGCCTCTGCCCATCCCCTCCCAGTTCACGATCAGTGTCAGAGAAGGCTGCTGAGTAGAGGCTGGGGACGTCCTCGAGGCTGTGCTGTATGCCTGTGAGTCCCTGGTGTCCTCAGAGAGAGCAGTAGCTTAGCCCTTAGTTTTAAATTTGCCTTCTACACGTAATAGTCCAGCATTAAATTCAGATGGTGTGTCTAATAAATTGTATATTGCATTAGAAATTGTAATGGGTACTCATTGTAGTTTTATTTCCATCTTTTGAATATGTTAATATTTTTATAATTTTTTTTTTTAGCCTGGACTTGGTATCCTCCTAGCTCAGCCACCACCCCTCCCCCACCACCTCCACTGTACCAGCCCACTTTTGTAGAGCCAATGACTCCATATGTGACGAGACTATGCAGATATTTTAGAAGAAAGTGATTGCTTATCAGGAAAAAGATGTTGTTTTATCTGACTTTCATAACCATATATTTTAATTTTATGAAACTCAGTACCAGTTTAACATTTCACATTTGCTTACATGAGAAGCTAAATTCCTTTGCAGGGGTATTGTATAAGTTTCCTGTGGTAACATAAAACAAAATCTATTCTTTCACAGTCCTGGAGGTCCAAAGTGTCCTAAATCCAGGTGTCCACAAGGCCACACTCCCATCAGAGACTCTGGGGGGAATCCCTCCTTGCCTGGTGCAGCTTGTGGTAGTCATTGCCTCCATCTTCACAAGGTCATCTTCCCTGTGTCTGTGGTTTTCCTCTTCTGTCCCTTAGAAAGACACTTGTCATTGGATTTGGGTCCACTGGGATAATCCAGGAGGACCTCATCTCAAGATCCTTTAATTATATCTGTCAAGACCCTTTTGACAAATAAAGTAAAAAAAATAAATAAATAAAAATAAAGTCATAGTCACTGGGTGTGGTCAGGGCATGAGCCTAAACTAACTCTTTAAGGGTCACCATTCCACCCACCTCGTATGCATACGAAAGCTGGACAGTGAATAAGGAAGACCGTAGAAGAATTGATGCTTTTGAGTTATGCTGTTGGAGGAGAATATTGAAAGTGCCATGGGCTTTCTAAAGAACCAACGGATCTGTGTTGGAAGAAGTACAGCCAGAGTGCTCCTTGGAGGCCAGGATGGCCAAACTTCATCTCTCATACTTCGGACATATTGTCAGGAGGGACCAGTCACTGGAGAAAGATATCATGTTTGGTAGGGTGGAGGGTCAGAGAAAAAGAGGAAGACCCCCAGCAAGAGGGATTGGCCAAGTGTCAGCATCAGTGGGCTCAAGCTTGGCAACAATTGTGAGGTTGGCCCAGGACCGGGCAGTATTTTGTTCTGTTGTGCATAGGGTCACTATGAGTCGGTACCGACTCGATGGCACCTAACAATGACAACAACAACAACAATTCCACCCACAACAGGCCCATCATCTCAGGTCCAGGTTCGTCAGAGCTATACTCCTTGATCCCCAACTCTGAAATCTAGAGGTTTTGAACATAGAAAGTTTTTCATAAATTTGGTGTGGCTATATTCAGTGGCATAACCTAATCTGGACTAGTGTTGAGTCTGTTTGTAGCCTCCGTCCCTCTTAGTTTGCCTTTCCCTGGATTCTGCTGCAGAAACACTAGTGGACGATGCAGGTGCTGGCCCTGTTCCACCTGAGGTGGTGGTGTCATCCATGGCAGTGTTTGCTAGAATCAGAAACACTGGATTTCAGAGGTGTACTTGGTTGCAGATGCCACACTATTAAGCTACACTGACCATTTTAAATAAGAAAACAACAGCAAACCTCTCCCTACTTGGGGGGGAAGATAGTCATGGTGTGGTGCTGTAGTATAAGCACAGGACTGCTAACCACAAAGTTGGCAGTACAAATCCACCAGCTGCATCTCAGAAACCCTACACAGTGTCACTATGAGTCAGAACCTTCTCAACAGCACACAACAACAACAAAGATTGACATTTGGGTAAAAGAAGAATGAGTTGGTTCTGTTCGGGTTAAAATGATGAAATGATGTGAGAGGGACAGAGATGTGGGTGTCAGGACCAAGCACAGACACACAGGAAAGCACCACCTCTTGTCAACTGAACACAGGTGTCCTGTGAGGTCATAAGACCTGCTGAATTTGGGGGAGTTCTCCACTTGTTTCTTAAAATATACTTCCTGTTTTTAAGTCATTTCCAACTCAGGTTTCCACTTCAGGCACTTCAGGTTAATGCACTGGACTGCAAGGTTGGTTTGAACCTCAAGGTCAGCGGTTCAAGTTCACCAACCGCTTCTTGGAAACCCTATACACAGTCACTAGTTGTTGAAACCGACTCAACGGTTCTTAACAACAACAACAACATAGGATTTCCGAGGAGCATCTGGTGGATTTGAACTGCCAACCTTGGGGTTAGCAGTTCAGTGCTTATTCTACAGCACCACACCAAACTCCTTAAATAGACTGTTACTGTTAAGTGCCATCAAGCCAGCTCCAACTTGTAACAACCTGTATAGGGTTTCCAAGGACTATCTGGTAGGTTTGAACTGCCAACCTTGGGGTTAGCAGCCCAGTGCTTATCCTTCAGCATCACACTAGACTCTTTAAATATACTGTTGTTGTTGTTGTTGTTGTTGTTGTTAAGTACCATCGAGCCAGTTCCAACTTGTAGCAACATGTTTAGGGTTTCTGAGGTGCAGCTGGTGGGTTTAAACCACTGACCTTGTGTTTCAGAATCCAGTTGAGTTGCTATGAGTTGGAATTGACTTGACTTAATAGAAGGAAATCACCAGGCACCACTACATGGATTCAAGCAACCAACTTATAGGTTAGCAGTTTATCACAAGTCATTTGCGCCACTAGTGTCCTAGTGTGGTTTGTAGGATAAGCTCTGAACTGCTAACCACAAGGTCAGTGGTTCAAACCCACCAGCCACACCTGGCTCAGCGCCCATCCCCACCCCACCTCCAGGCATTGGGGTGAGATGGCCTGTAGTATGCTGACTCTCCCACCCCTATGTCCTTCCGTAGAGCTGGTCATGCTCCTGGAGTGGTGGTCTTGCACAGAATGCACCCTGTTCACAGACCAGGCCACAGTGGATCACCTCGGGAAGGAGCACGCGGTCATCATCCTCAATCACAACTTCGAAATCGACTTCCTCTGTGGATGGACAATGTGTGAGCGGTTTGGCGTGCTGGGGGTGAGCAACGTGGCCGGGACCCCAGGATGGTATTGGGGGGCTCCGGGGCCCAGAGTCTCCCAACAGGGGTCTCCTTACACCCCTGGGTCCTGTAAGTCAGCGTGCAGTGCTGATGGAAGAGGACTGAAAGGTAGCCCCTGCTGTGTGGATACTGACCTCCTCTCCCAAGATGCTTTTTCTTTCATTTCTTATCACAGACCTTTGCTTTCTGTGGTCCCTCCGCTTCAGTGCACTGGGTGAAATACGGTGGCACTGAGCCAGGAAAGAAATCCCATTGCAGCCTCTCTAGATCACTGCATTCCAGAACCATCTCATGAAACACCGTGGCCATGCACTGAGCCTGGAGTCTGCATACCAGCTGTGCTCTCACGATATGTGTGGGCACACCTCTGAGCCACCCAGCTTCAGTTTTCCCATCTACAGGATGGGCACATACACTCATGAGTAGTGTTGATCTGAATGGGCCCATGCTCAGGAGCTGGCCTCCCCATTCTCCAGAGCAGAGAATTTTTTCCACCAAAAATTTTGACAGCATTCATGGGCCATAAAAATTTACCAAATTAAAAATAAGCCTGCTCTGTTGGTTAAACATGTAATTAACTCATCCCTAACATTGCTACTGTAAAGATTTACAGCCTGGGAAACCCTGTACAGGGTCACTATGAGTTGGAACCGACTCCACGCGGCACATCACCAACCACCACCGATGTGATGGCTGGAGTCCTGGTGTTGGCGCTGTAGGTTAATGCACTAGACTGCAAAGTTGGTTTGAACCGTAAGGTTGGTGGTTAAACTCACCAGCAGCTCCTCGAAAACCCTTAACAGGGTCGCTGTGGGTCAGAGCCGACTTGATGACACTTAAGACCAACAACAGTGTGATGGCTGGAACCTATGGTTGCCTTGGCAGGACCAGACCAGGTGTTTCTGAGGGAGTTGTTTATATGGCCTGTGGACTGGATGTTCCTCACCTCTGCTCTAGTCTAGAGAATGCCCTGAAGCAAAAATGCCTCAACTTGCTGAGTGACACCAGGCAGGCCTCACTCAGACCTTTGCTGAGCCCGTGCGGCCTCCACGAGGCTCTGCCCAGCTCACCTGCTCCTGCTTGATGTAATATGCAAATAATTGTCATTCTCCTTCCTTTCCTTCAGAGCTCCAAAGTCCTCGCTAAGAAGGAGCTGCTCTACGTCCCCCTTATTGGCTGGACATGGTACTTCCTGGAGATTGTGTTCTGTAAACGGAAATGGGAGGAAGACCGGGAGACAGTGATCGCAGGACTGAAATGCTTGTCTGATTATCCCGAGTACATGTGGGTAAGTCACTCGTTGGCTCTGAAGGGCAAGAGTAAGGCCCCTGCCCACTCTGAGACGGCTAGTCCTTTAGGCCTTATTTTTAGAAATCATTACCAGTTCTTTGGAATCCTGGTTTGGTGCTGCAGGATAATGCACTGGACCACAAGATCGGTTTGAACTGCAGGGTCGGGAGTTCAAACTCACCAGCCGTTCCTTGGAAACCGTATCCAGACAGGGTTGCCATGAGTTGGAACCGACTCGACAGCACTTACAAACAACCAGTTCTTTAACATACCCAAACCCCACTCACAACTTTTAAAACTCCACCAGCACTACAAAAGGAGTGGGAGGGAAGAACACTGTCTTGGAAATGTGCAGCTGCCTGAGTTTTTACATGTATCTCCTATAAAGAAGCTTAGTTTGAGTAAACCAATTAAGTTCCCCAAATGAGCAGCCTCTTCTGCAAGAGTAGTTTTTCAAATAATGATTGAGCTCTCTAGACATGCAGTTAAGTCCCAGGGCAGATCTTAGTGGCTTTACAGTCTGTCCTTCAATCTCTACTTTCATTCCCTCCCACCAGTTGCTGGCAAGTTGACAGCAGGTATGTCAGAGTAGAACTATACTCCACAGTGTTTTCAAGAGCTGGTTTTCCAGAGGTAGGCTGCCAGAGAGGCTACCAGAGGGCTAGATTTTTTTTTCCAAGATGCCTCTGTGTGGACTCAAACCTACTACCTTTTGGTGAGTGGCCAAGCATGCTAACCCTTTGCAGCACCCAAGGACTCCTCTGCTTTAATTCACAGAAGATTTGTATTCCCTTGGAAACCGCCTTTGACTCCATGTCAGACGTGGCAGGGAGAGGGAGCATCTGACATTGTTAAAAGACAGCAGCAGTAGGTTCGCCTCTCAGTTTTTCTTTCTAGTCCTTCCTCTGCTCTCTGACTGCCGTTCAAGACCTGGCCCTCTGGTAGCATCTCTAGTTCTGATACTTTGTTGAATGGGTAAAAGGCCTTTTCTACTTTCCCATCAAATTAGAGGCACTTTGACAAAATGAAAACTTGCCTTTTGCTTCCTTTGAAAGTAATGAGATACAGGCAACTGTTCTGGACGTGAGATATGGTGATGTGGAGCAGACCTTGGTCCTAAAACAAGATAATTTTATTTCAAATGACACCATGTGCTTGTCACTGGAATGTCTCTTGATCTCTGTAAATTTGGTACAAAAACATATTGCTGTCCACCTCAGCCACAAAGGATTCAGAAGGTTCTGGGCCCGTAAGGCAGTTGGTGCCAGTATGCCTGGGCCCTGGGAACACCTGTGCATGCCGTTCATCCTGTGTCCTAGTTCCTGCTGTACTGCGAGGGGACACGCTTCACGGAGACAAAGCACCGCGTCAGCATGGAGGTGGCCGCTGCCAAAGGACTGCCCCCACTCAAGTACCACCTGCTGCCTCGAACCAAGGGCTTCACTACCGCAGTCCAGTGCCTCCGGGGGACAGGTAAGCAACATGGTCACTGACCCACACTCCTCTTGGGGCTCCAGAGCTGAGTGGAACTGAGAACAACAATTTGTTTTTTTTAAAAAAAATGAGCCAGTAGAAATTTCTCAGTCAGCTGTGTGCCAGGGGCAAGGGGGGCAGTGATTGGGGCCTGGCAGCCAAGCTTCTGTCTGCCCACATGGGTAGCACTGGTCTATAGCTCACTGTGGAGGGGAGGGAGCTCCATGTCTCCCAGGTCACTCACTGGCTTTGTCTCTACAGTCACCGCTGTCTACGATGTCACGCTAAATTTCAGACAGAACAAGAACCCATCTCTGCTGGGGATTCTCTATGGGAAGAAGTATGAGGCCGACATGTGTGTAAGGTGAGCATAGGTGGGGTCCCTGCCCTGGATCTGCCCTCCCCCTCTGAGCAGATATGTATGTATCTGTGTGTGTGAGTGTGTATCATCG
Organism: Chrysochloris asiatica; assembly: GCF_000296735.1. Classification (NCBI taxonomy): domain Eukaryota; kingdom Metazoa; phylum Chordata; class Mammalia; order Afrosoricida; family Chrysochloridae; genus Chrysochloris; species Chrysochloris asiatica. The sequence goes on along the minus strand of NW_006408933.1, from coordinate 1,560,372 downwards.
GTGTGTGTATCTGCGTGTGTATGATGTGTTCTGTGTAGAGAAGGTAGGAAACAGGCCCACCTGCTCCTGCCCACCATAGCCCCAACACCTGTGGAGCCTAAGCCAGTACGCCCTCCGCGAGGCCTAGAGAGCTGGATGCCTTCTCTTGATTGTACGGCCCCACCTCCTTCCCATGCACTCTACGGGCACAGGCCCTGTACCCCATGGAGCCCCAGTAGTGGTTAAGATGTTCCCTCTATCCAGGACGTCCAGACAATGGAGGACAGATATGAGAGTACTGACGGCAGCCTGAGGCAGGCCAGCAAGTGCCCCATGAGGGCAGGATGTTCCAGACGCTCCATGAAGGTGTGGCTCATGCCCACTGGAGGGAACATAGAGGTTTCATGAGAGAGGCAGCATTGGGGCTAAAGCTGAAGTACAGACCAAGATTTCTTGTACAGGCCAAGCTGCCCTTCCGAGAGAGACACCCCATCCTGTCTCTGTATCCAGCTCATGGACATGGCTCCCACAGCCCACCAGCAGTAGACTGAGAAGAGAGAGGCCTGCAGGGTTTTGCCCAGCTGACAGCAGCAGCGGCTTTTGAGTCAGTCCTCTATCGATGAAGACTCGACTCTGGCTGGTGAGAGGCAGAGCTATGTGGGCAGGGGACCAAAGGTACACCTGGAGCACCCAAGAAGTAAAACTAGTCCAAAGTAAGAAAGAAGAGTTGATGCCTGGAATCAACAAGTCCAGCGGACCAGTGGAACATGGGAGCATCCATCTCCATGACTCAGAGATCAGAAGAATTAGATGCTCATAATAGTCTTTATCTGCTGCACTCACCATTCCCACACATATAAATTGTCTCTGTCTTCCCTTTTCATGGGGCCAAGCAGAGCACCAGGCAGGCTCCAGAGGACCCAGGTGAATGAATACCAATGAGAAATTACTATGATTTCCATTTGTTGTCAGAAACCGAGAGTAAGACTTGAACCAGAAAAGCAAATAGCATGATAATTGATTTTTTCCCTTTTCCCCCTTTTTAGTTTGATACCATCTAGTGTTCACCTTGTTTTTAACCTTGTTTATCATCATCTCAATCAAATAGGAGGTTTCCTGTGGAAGAGATCCCACTGGATGAGAAGGAAGCGACTCAGTGGCTTCACAAACTGTATCAGGAGAAGGTAGGGGTGCTCAGTAGTGCCTCAGAGCACTGGCCTCGTGGAGAGGTGTGGAAGGAGGAGCACAGCTGGGCAGGGCAGGCACGGGGGGCCTCCTGTGGAGGGAAAGTGGGCTACCTCTCTCAAGCACTTCTCTCTGGTCCTTCTCTCTTTTCCGAAGGTGTGCTTTCCTTTTGAGAAATCAACATACTAGGGGAAGTATGAAGGAAAATGTAATGTTTATGTAACTAGGCCTGATCCCATTTCGTCCCATTTGTTTCATTTTTATACATGTAAAAGAAAGCACAGGCATGTAACAGATGTGTATTATAGATTTATAATAGACACAACACTGAGTCCCACCTTGTCTCCATACATAGCCCATGTCCTAGTCTCCTGGTGCTAATGCAACACACATATCACAAGTGGGAGGCTGAAAAGAATGAATATGTATTGTCTCAGTGTTTTAGACGTTGACATTTCAAACCAGAGTCTTGGCTGTATGGGTTCCTCTGTGAGCCTTTTCCCTAGTCTCTGATGTCTGCTAGCAATTCTTGTCAATCCTTGATGTTCCTTTGCTTGTAGATGAACCTCATATGGCATCTTCTTCCTGTGTGTGTGTGTGTGTGTGTGTGTGTGTGTGTGTGTGTATCTGTGTCTATTCTGGTCTTTTTGTTAACTCAAAAGTGATTAGGTTTCAGAGTCACCTGGTACTGGTATGACCTCAACTGATTTATAAATTACATTATGAAAGGGGATTACATTATATAATAGAAGGTAATCTGCTTCAACCAAGGTCAACTAATTTAATCACATATAACTACTCCATAACAGCAACTAGACTAGCGTTTGACCAAACATCTGGGAACCAAAACCTTACCAAGTTGACACCTAAAATTAACCATTACAACATGACTCATCCCGACACACACTTACACTCTGTTACATACACACAAATACACAGTAAACCCAAGGCTGTTGAGTTGATTGCAACTCATAGCACCCCTATAAGACAGAGTAGAAAGTACCCCCTAGGGTTTCCAAAGCTGTGATCTTTATGGACGCAGACTGCCTTATCTTTCTCACCCAAACATAGGTCATTCCATTTCTGTTTCAGCATTGTGGAGGCTAAATAAACAAAATCCTACCCGTATTAAACACATCATATGAGGGGGATTCAAAAAGTTTGTGGAAATTTTCCCTTTTATCTTTCACTTCTATTTTTCCACAAACTTTTTTGAAGCCACCTAATACCTGCCAAATATCCTTTAAAAATACATGGAGACACTCTCAAGAAAATGCAAGCAATCTCCAGGAGGTGACATGAAAACCAGGGCTTTTATCCTAAGAGCTGAGAATGAAAGGGGATTACATTATATAATAGAATATATTATATATCTCCACTAGTGGAGTTTGCTGGTCCCCATAACCCAAAGTCTGACTCTTGATGCCTATGTGAAAACAGAAGAGTCTGATATCATTCACGGCAGGAAGTTGAAACCAAAAATTCCACAGGAAAAGGAGAACCCTCTAAGAGTTTGACTGTTAAAAAATTTAGACAGGAAAAGAGAAAAAAAAAGCAAAATGGAGGAAACTGACTTCAAACCTATGCAGTCCACAATTTCCACAGGTAAAGCTACTGAAGATGAGCATATTATCAAAATACAAAACACATGGGAAGAAAAGCAAATCCATTATGGAAAAGTAATGACAGACACAGCAAGCTGGAAAAGTAAACCCTCCAAGAGTCTCATCTAATAAAACTGTTGGGTAGAGGCTAAAATAAGTATGCTTAAAATGATTCATCGCAAAAGGAGTTGGGGAAAAAGAACAAGATCTATGAAAACATAAAACAGATTTGAGAAAAACCAAGTAGAACTTAGAAGTGTAAGAAATGTAGTAACTGACAGTAAAATCAATTGAATTAAATAGTAGATTCGATACAGCTGAAGAGAGAAGTCATAAACTGACAAATGTATTTAGGAAATAACTTTCAATGTGACACACACAAAGAAATATTAAAAACTCTTAAACATAGAATTCTGTAGTATCTGGCAGGCACTTCTTCAGCCATCCCATGCTGTTGGATGGGTGAAATACATCCAGTTTCCACTGTGTAACATGCTCTGGTTATAACTTCTCTTGAGAATGACTGGCTAGTCTCTGACCCATGTCCTCACATAGCGTATCCCTCCCGCTAACCCTACAGCTAGTTACCATCATTATCCATACTTGACAAATGAGGAAAACAAGTTTAAACACCTGTTTGTGGTGAGGCCAGGATCTGGTCCCACACCCTTGGACTCCCAGCTCATGACGGACTGTCGCCCATGCCACCTCTCACTTTAGAGGAGTAACGTGATGTGACCATCACTGTTAATCATGCTGTTTGAGGGTGCCTTTATGTTTGAGGCATGATCTTGATCAAATGTACAATTTTTCTTCTTTGACTGCTCGGTTATTTAGGAAAATTGCTGGGTCAAAAGGGTTTGTACTTTTGTAAACTTCTGATGCTTACCAAAGCTCTTCTGAAAAGACAGTCAACTTAATCACCCACATGCTGTCGTTGAAATTTGACCAGTTTTTATAAGGTGGCATTTTTAACGTTTATTGCTAGCAATTATTTTTCTCCTGTGTTAAAAGAACAATGTCAAAAGTAACTTCTTTTTTTTTTTTTTTTTTTAATTCTTCCAGGATGCATTACAGGAGATGTATAATCAAAAAGGTGTATTTCCAGGACAGCAGTTTAAGCCTGCCAGAAGGCCGTGGACCCTCCTGAACTTCCTCTTCTGGGCCACCATTCTCCTGTCTCCTCTTTTCAGTTTTGTTTTAGGCGTCTTTGCAAGTGGATCCCCCCTCCTGATCCTAACATTCTTGGGATTTGTTGGAGCAGGTAATGAATGTGAAGAATGACAATAGCTCACTTTTGGGGGGTCTTGCTGTGTATCAGGCACCATCCATAGGACTTGACCACCTATCACAGTTACCCTGTGGATGGGGGCATAAAAAAAAAACAACAAAAAACAAACGGAAAGTAGTTGTCATCAAGATGATTCTGACTTCTGGCTACCCTGTTTGTCAGTGTAAAACTGTGGTCTGTAGGCGTTTTAGTGGCTGATGTTTCAGGTGTGAGTCATTAGGCCTTTCTTTCGAAGCAGACTCAAACCACCAAATTTCCCATTAGGAGCCAGGTGCTTAACTGTTTGTGCCACTCAGGGACTTGGGTCACCTGTGAGGTTGGCACTGTTTGCTCAGGGCTTGATGACAAGGAATCTCATCATGTTAACCTGAACCTTTCCTGCCCTCAGAGTCCAGGGTCTTGCCACTATGCTGCAAGCCTTGAAACATCATAGAGGTCACAACCAGACCCAAGGGTGTATCTTCAGAAAGACAGCCTACCTTTCAGCATTCTGGACTGAAGTTGTGTCAACATTTAGTGAGAACATTGTTGAAAATTCTTGGTTATTCTGCCAGTATTTTGACTTTGGGAAGCTTGGGGTGAAGGTTTTCCCAGGACGTTCTCCCAACTCGGTAGCTATCTCTGAGCTCTTAGTGACTGCAGCATTGAGTGCCCAGTGCCTGGTTCTCATGGGGCTCACAAATACTTATGAATGAATGAGTGAGTGCCCAGGCTGTCCTGGTGCTGTGAGTAAGGTCTTGTATCACCAGAGTGCTGACCTCCACTGTGTACCCCGTCCTAGACATTCCTTGTAAATTGATGGGTGTTACCTGGTGTGACACTACAGGATCAGCACTGGGCTGTGAACCACAAGGTCAGCAGTTCAAACCCACCAGCTGCTGCTCAGAAACCCTTTACAGGGTCGCTGTGAGTTGGAATTGACTCTGTGGCACTTAACAACATGTAGATGGAGTGTTTACGTAGATGGTTACACTCCAGTTGTCTCCGCGCCTCCCTTACCCTTACTTTCTGTCTGCCAGAGCATGGTGGGAAATGAGGGGAGGCCTGTGACCACCACTGGCCTCTCATATTGGACCATAGGTTGTTTGGAGTTTGGGGTCCTCCTCCTATTTGTATTCTTATCCCGGATAGGACAATCTAAACTGTGTCTCAGCGACTTGAGTCTGTCTCCTGGTTCCATCTCAGCCACATGTTGGGAATCTGGCATGTTGGGTCAGTCCCCACTGAGGAATAAGATGGGACAGGCAGTAAAAGGGAGGATCTGGTGGAGGTGATGGGAGAATGTGGTATCAGATCTTCACCAAATGGGGTTGTGGGGCGCCAGGGGATCCTCCAGGGAAGCTGAGGAAGGGTGGGGCATGCAGACAGCCCGCCCTGGAGTGGAGACCAGAAGAAGGTGGGTTCTGGGAGCGTCTTACCCTCCCTGGCAGCACAGTGAGCTAACATGTCTCTCACTCTCTCTCCTTTCCTTCAAGCATCCTTTGGAGTTCGAAGACTGATAGGGGTGACCGAGATAGAAAAAGGCTCCAACTATGGAAACCAAGAATTTAAGAAAAGGGAATAATTAACAGAACGGCTACGATGGAACACACGTAATTGATGGTGGTATCCAATTAACTCAATTAAAAACAGAACAACATACACAGAGAGAAAAAAGAGACACTTAGAAACTATTTTTCATATTAACTGGTGACTAATATTAACAAATAAAACTTGAGCCAAGAGTAAAGCGCTCGAAAGGACTGACAGAGGAAGACCATCTGCCCACCTGGCCAGGCCAGATGTCCCCTCAGGGGCCAAAGTGGGCTGCTAGGAGGGCGGCACTGGCATGCTGGGGGAAGGCAGTCTCACACCATCAGTCTCGTGGAGGTCATCTTTCAAGAACTCTGCTTGCGAGAGGGAGCTTTCGATGCTTCCTCTTCTTAAACTTAGATCTAGTTTTGGGTTTTTTTATCCCTTACTTCAGGAACTTACCCTAGCCCCTCGTTTTCCCCCCTGCACCCCTGGAAAACTGTCTCTCAATGAATTTTCTGCTATCCTCCTGAGGATGGATTCAAATGGGTCCCAGAGCCCCACAGAGTTTGTCCTGCCCTGCTTGGTGGTGTGCTGTGGCTTCTGGGCCATGTAGGGCAGGGGTGTCGTGGAGAACCCTTTCTTAGTGATAAGCACATATGAATGTGAATCAGAGAGATTCCTAGCAAATCCGCTTTTCCTTCCCATCCCATACCTGGGCTCAACAAACAGAGACGGCCCCTTCCCTGTGTGTAAATACCTTAAATCTGTTTTTAAAGTGAATGAGACCCTGAGACCTCAGTGAAATGTGGAGTTCCTCATGTATTCTAGAGTCCCTGTACCCGCTCTTTCCCACCATGGCCCTCACGCGCTTGGCCCCTCTGTGTCAGCTCCTGGGGAAGCCACACTGGGTGGGTGTGTGTGTGACCATGGCCTTCGCAGGGACTCTGCAGATGGCTTTTAAAAATATAATGCCACCTTCGAGCCTATTTCTTTTCAAGGTAGAGAAGACCTAACACTGGGCTAGCTGACTTTTAGAGATGTTATTTTTGTTCCGTGGTAACATGCTGATGGCGCTTAGCTTCCTGGTGAAGATTAGAGCTGCCGGGCAGTTTTCCTCCTCTCCTCCTCAGTTCCCCCTGGAGATATGTTGCAGGTGCTGAGGGGGGTGGGAGGGCAAAGTGGGGAGGCCCTCTCTTCAGGCAGGGGTCAGCAACAAGGCAGCCTGGGCTGTACCCAGCATTCAGGGGCCACATGTATGCTCTCCATCTAAATGGCAGTCTTCAAGGGGCTTCCCTGAGTCGCAATCTGTGCTCTCCAGAGGGCACATTGAATGTAGGCTTTGTCTGAGTAGGGAGCTGAAGGGGCAGGGAGAGACGTCTGAGCCCCTCAGGGTTTCCCTGCCTGGGACTCAGGCTCATACTCAGATAATTATGACACTGACTCCCCCAATCGCATTCAGTTTGTTTTCCTTAAACTTTCCACTTGATTTTGTGTTTTGAAGTCACACACTGCTCATCTTGTCTAATAAGGAGAAAACAAATAATGGTGTTTTCCCTGATGTGTTGTAACCAGCATTGTGAATATGGACAGGTTGACTTTTCTAGGGACAAAAACGGGCATGAAGGAAATGAAAAACTAAGTGGAAAAAAAGGCGTTCTAGACTGGGCCCGAAGCATGTTTTTGGAGACTGCACATAGTCTTACGGTGAAGGTTCTGTGGACTCTGGAGGGGCTGCCTGTGATGGGGGCGTCGTGAGCACCTAGGTACTCACAACCAGGCCTACTCACCCGCTCCCAGTAGGGAATGCACAGAACTCCCTGTGGGGCCCGGGTAAAGCTGAACAAAACAAATCTGCCTTAAAGTCCCACTCCCCACTCCCTTCTCGACTCCATTAGCAGTACTGTGAGGAGATGAGCCGCCCCCACAAGCGAGTCCTTCCCAGAACGTCCATCTGTCTTGACACTCTCTGCTGCTCATCTGTCTTCCTGTGTGCTTTCAATCCATGTCATTGGCTGATTCTTGCATACTGAACCATTTTAAAGGGGAAATGTTGCAGAGTGTTGCTTAGAAAAGCAAATCTGGTTTGCCACTGAATGAACAGTTCATGTTTGCTAGATGAGTTCCCTCCCCTTGAAATTAATATATAATGTGTAATACTGCGTGGATCAATGAATGAAGACTCGCAGATTAAAGTGGCGATTGAGACAATCGGGTAGGCTTTAAATTTCTCGGGATTCTCTTCTGAGCTGACGCAGCTTCACTTGTGCATCTGAATACCAAGCCCTTTGAGAGCAATAAACATGAAATCATGAATGCTTTGGGGTGTTTTTGGAGTGGGGTGGTTTTGGCTTTCCATCCATCCTTTCAATCTGGAAGGAAAGGGGGAGTGAGGGGCAGCTCCTTGAAGTTTTTCCAATTAAATTAATAAATTCCAGGAGAATGTTTTTTCTCTTTACCCCGCCCCACTCCCTGCATGTGAGCTTCCATCCACTACTGATACTGTCACGTGGGAATTCAGGCTGAGTGTCAGGTCATCAGAAAGGCAGCCCTCAGGCAGCCCGTGCGCGTCCAGATTGGACAGCTGGATTGGTGTGGTGAGCACCCTCCACGTGGTCCCTGGGATCAGGTGGAGGGGAGGAGGGTGCTGGCTTATACTCACTGCACTGTCTAGGAGTCCCCCATGAGATCCCCCTGGGCTGAGTCTGAGCTTCGGGTGAGGTGTCCCGGTAGTCACCGGCTGACTTGCACAAGTTTAGATCCCAGTCGCAGGCAAGCAAGGTATCAGGTGTGTGGGGTCTCCCACCTGGTTTTCCACAGACTGTCCACTGCTTAGTTGTCCCTCCTTCCGTCTTGGAAGCTCACAGAACTGACTCGATGGCACTTAACAACACAACAAACAATCGTCTAAAGCAATGTAAGCAATGCTTTCTTGTAAACAAATAATGCAAGCATTAGGATCGATCAAGTTTTGATCTCTACCTTGTCAGCCTCCACGTCTCCCCTCCCGTGTATTATGGCATGAGAACTTTCCCTTACACTCACATAGTTTAAGTAGTGAGCTCTAAGTGGAACTGAAGAAAAATCCAGGGGTCAGACCCAGCAGCGGTGTATTCACGTACAATTCAAAGATGTCACGAGACTGCCCACACTCAGCGTGACTTCCAATTGGAATCAAATTTGGGGTGAAGCATACATAACTCGTTCTGCATGTCGCTTTGCCTCTGCCTGAGACAATTATAGGACAAGCCAAATATATAACCTTTTTAACCCTGCTGATTTCCATCTGAATTGTTCAACCCCGTGCAGAAATTCGTGCTACAAATTTCCTATCAGTGGCTGCAGTCCCCTGGCATGCAACTATTTGTGTTAAATGGTGTGACGTAGCTTCTAACTCTTCTGCAGTGTAACCAGACCTAGGGTTAAAACCCTGGGCCTGCGCTGCCTGCCTGCCTGCCTGCCTGCCTTCATTCTGGAGACAGCACAACCCATGCCTGGGTGCCCGCAGCTCCCTCCCTCCCTCTAGTGGGCTAGTCCCCAAACCAAATGCACCCCAGGCCGGGATGGGGACCGGCCACACCACCATGCTCAGGCTATGACTCGGTCCAGTAGCCCTGCCATGGGGCCATTGGGTGGACTCAATAATTCAGTTTCCACAGTCTTGCACACTGGGCCCAGGATGTAAAAACATGCAGAGGCAGTTTGGGGGCAAAAGATACCGTAACTGTCATCTGCTTGATTGATGGGGGGTGGACACAGACCACCGAGGATGATAACAAGCCTCTGCTGCTAATTTTGCAAAAATGGCAGCATCCTCACAAACCACTCAGGAAAGACATGATGCGAGCACTTTTAGGGACACTGGAAATGACTAGAAGGGTGACTCCAGAGAGCACAGGTCTCAGCGCACATTCCCAAGACGGAATCACTTTCAGACTTGAAGCTTTGTAATGACAAGTTCACCTGGGGCTTGCTTTCCTCACAAACGTCTCCGTTTCCGAATTTTTTGTTTGCGAAAGTTATTTGGACAGAAGCTGAACTGTGAATGAGACAGTGAAATGCACTAAATTGTATGAAATTAAACTGGACCTACTTGATGCAATGGAGAAATGCACCTGACCTACTTGTGTTTATTGTCTCAGAATTGTTAAGTTGGGACAATCAAATGTTACTTGCTCAAATGCCAGGGAAATCATCTGGCTCCTCAGTCACCCAGATGGCCAGCAGGCACTGTAATTGTAAGTGACCCTTCTCTTTGGAAAACCACACCCACCCCTGGTCTGAGGGTATAGGATTGACCTTTGGGGTTCTTTGTTACTGAGAATCTCCCAGGCTGACCGCTGGCCACTTTCCAAGGGAGAGGTGGGGTGTGCGTTGTATACAGGGTACAAATGTATTATGTGGATGTTTGCTTTTGTACACTTATTTTTATGATTTTTGCTTCTCACAAGCTTTATGTAGTTGAGGATAGGGGTATTTGGGGTCTGCAAAAGCTTGTGTGGGACGGGGCAGAGAGCTAACTTAAACTTTCAAAGCCCACATCCCAAGTGACCCAATGTGTCTTTCATGCTATGCAAAGATCACTTTGTACACGGGTGTGGTGAGCCTGCCTGATCAGCCAGTAGCTCTTGGTCAGCAGAATTTTCTAAGTACCAAGGCTCAGGTGCCATCCTTGCCTATGAAAACTGCTACTGTGAAAGAGACGGATCACGCGTCCGCGATATCAAAGAGACTGGTGTTCGCCCTCTGTTTCTTTGCTTCCAATCCACAGAATATCCTAAGAGATGACTTTTCCCAAGGGGGAAAAAAGACCACCAGCCACTTTCTGCAGAGCCTAGTGGCAAAGACATGTCCACTGGGCCCGTCCTCCCTGGGGACAGTGTCTGCTTCCTTTGGAGCCATTCTGCTAGTTTCCCTTTCGGAATCTCTTTGCTCCTTGTCAAGTTGCTTTCTGGAAAAGGGAAAACTAAGGCAGAGAGTGATCATCAAGCCAAAAAGCATGGGGGAAATCAGCTGATGTATAAACTATGCTAAATGAGAGTCCATCTAAAAGGATGTTTAAAAGCCATCACAAAAGGCTTTCCAAAGCAGGCATGTATATATCAAAAATTATTTTTTTTTTTGTAAAAACAAATTCATTCTGTGCAGAAAATCTCAACCCAGGAATCCTTTTTTCTTCTTTATAAGGAAAAACTCTTGTTGGAAGCAAGAGCTCTTCCAGGTTCTCGTTTGTCAGCCTTCTGAAAATAAATTGCGCTGAAAGAATCATGTGTGGCCTCTGCTGCAGGGACGGCCCTGCCAACCTCGGTCTCTGCTCCACTCTGGTCCCGAGGTGGAGGCGGTGGCGGCATGCCCGGCCTTGCAGGCAGTTCAGGCTTCCTAATAACACTGGGGAGAGAACCTGTCTCCTATGGAGGCTTGAGAGTTCCACACAGTTTGTTGTGATTTTGTTTTTAAAACAGACCCTGAACTCAAAGCAGACGGAACTTTGTGGGATGCTATGTTGTTTTCTCATCCAGGAGAGGATACTGAAGCACCCAGGGCTCCCTCAAATATCACAGCAGCCTGCTTAGGCCAGAAGCGTGCCTTCCCCTAGTGTAGGGGGTGAGCTCAAGGAAGTGCCTTCAACTCTGCTGCCTGGGTGTCCGCAGGCAGTGGTGGGGCTGTAGGAAGACACTGGACTTGCCCACCCTGACTGTCCCCAGATGTCTGGTGTGCTGGTGAAGTCCTTTACCACCTATCTCTGGTTTGCCTCTGCTCAGGGAGACTTAATTAGTTCATGGGAATCAGCCCTTGGCCACCTGCCATTATTACTTGTGAGGCCAGCGTGTATGAGTGTATACACACTTGAATACACACACACCAAACAGGGAAGGCTTGGGGTGGCCATACAAGAAAATCTCCGCTATGAAATAGGATGAAATCACACCCACTTTCACGTTTCCTTCTGGTGCAAACACAGAATCGCGTGTGTGGAAAGAAAGTTCTATCAGTGTTTCCAATATGAACCACCCAGTACCTTATGGAAAGAAAAGTTCCTCACAGAGGAATTGCCCCAGAGGCTAAGAAGCCCAGTGAAGGGATCAAGATGCCCCAGGACTTCTCAGGGGAAGCTGGCTCTGCTCTTCTCTGCATGCTCTCCCTCCCAGTGACTGCAGGGCAGGATACCGGATAAAGTCAAGGGAAAGTCATCTAGACACAAGGGCCTCTCAAGATGCACACACCCATGTACATTACACCCATGTTCACACACATGTACACAAATGCATACACGTGCATGCACATAACACGTGTGCATGTGCTCTGATGTGCTCATGAGACATGTACACGTGTGTGCGCTAACGTATACACACAGATGTGTGCACACAAGAGACCCAACCACTGCCATTGAGTTGATGCTTTATAGAGACTAAATCTTTACAGGAGCAGACAGCCTCATCTTTCTCCCTCAAAACAGCTGGTGGGGTTGAACCGTCAACCTTGAGGTAAGCAGCCCTACACTTACTTCAGTGTCACCAGCACTCCCTACATATATATTCATGTGCGCATACCCAGGCAGACTCTCTTACACAGGCACAAACATCTACGTGTGATACCCCAGTGGATCATCACATACAGTCAAGCCACTTGAAAGTAGGTCTCGGGCCCTTCTCTGCAGAAACAGGAACACAGAACTGGTAACAAGATGTGGTTGCAGTGACCTGGAGCCAGGCTTTGCTGTTCCCCCATGCTTGCCTGGGCAAAGTTGCTCTTAGAACCTCAGAAATGGAAACTCTCCTTAAAAATCAACTAGTCCAGACATCCACCCTCCCCCTGAAATCTCTCCAAAGTAGCCCTGCTCAGCCTCATCTGGAACCCACCTGGATAAGGGAACACATCACTGCCAAGAGTAACCAGAGCGATGGAAGTTCTTGTTTTAAGCAAATGGAAGTGTTTCTTGGGACTGGATGGTATGCGTGACTGTATGGTTAAACTCCAGTGTTGTACCATCATACCTGTATAGCCCAGGTCAAGATATTTAACCTTTGTGTTCCTCAGTTTTCTCATCTGTAAAATGGAAATGGCAATCCCTTTCATGGTTATTCATGTGGATTCATATATGTAAAGAGCTTAGACATAAGTGGTAGCTGTTCCTGGCACAGCTGGAGACCCTGGGAAGGACCTAGGCTGCATTGGAGACCTGGGTGTGCTCGCCCACACCAGCCTGTAGTGCCCCACCTCCCTCCTCCCACCCCCCAGTGATGGCAACGCCTCCCTCCATGGACATGATGAAATCAAGAGAGCAGCCATTTGCTTTCTCTCATTTCATGCCGTTCATTGGAGTCCTCCAAACTGTGGCCCCTTTTCTCTGTTGTTCTTCGTAACCTTTAAAACCCTCTGTGTGAGATGTAGCATTTTTGGCAAATCTTTTCCTTCTATTCTTAGCATATTTTTATGTGCACGCTGCCCAGTGCCCACCATGAAGCTCTGCCAGCCTCCCTCATTCATACAGAGGTGATTGCAGGACTGTGGGGTTAGCAGTTCTCCACCTCCTCTGTGACAAGGTACCTGGGGCTAGATCAACCTCAGGAGGATTGTGCCACCAAGAGCAGTGCTGTGCTGAGAGCCGGGGCCACAGCAGGCCTGGACCCAGGACTCCAGCTCCCTGGACTAGTGGGAAGATCCTGTGCCCACAGAAACGTTAAACTGGGAGCAGGTTACACTGAAGACAGTGGTCGGAAAGCATATTCTAGCCAGAGCCCGATTGAGCCTCTAGGTGCTAAGAGCTTGTTGGAAATGTAGGAAACTAAGAAGATGATATTTTTGGAGCTCTCCCAGGGAGAATCCTGAGTGAGTGGAGATCTGTCCCAGTCTCGTTGTTGTTACTAAATGCTGTGGAGTCAGTTCAGATTCATAGCAACCCCGTATAGGGTTTCCAAGCAGCGGTTGGTGGTTTGAATCACCAACCTTATGGTTCTCAGTCCAGTACTGATCCTACAGTGCCACACCAGGATTCCCTTAGTCTCCCTAGGGCTGCTCTAATGAAATACAGGCAGCGTCTGGGTTACGACCATCTGACAACTCCTGCTTGCCTTGGAATACTGTATAAATCTGCTCTCACTGTGAAATGATGAACCAACCCCTACTCACAAAAACTTCATCACATTCATCTTCGCTTGTTGCATGTGTAGCTTTTTAATCACTGTAAAGACTTTGAGCCTCTCTTGTCTCAAAGCAGGGGTGGGGAACCTTTTTTCTACCAAAATGTAAAATTAGCCTGCTATATTTGCTCAAATATTTAATTCACTCCTAATGTGATGGCTAAGGAACTCTGGTAGCATAGTAGTTACAAGTTGGGCTGCTAACCTCGAAGTCAGCAGTTTGAAACTACCAGCTGTTCTGCAGGAGAAAGATGAGACTTTCTGCTTACATAAAGATTTACAGCCTGGGAAATCCTATGCTATGAGTCGGAAGCAACTCTGTGGCACATAACCAACACCAACACCACCAATGTGATGGCTGAAACTGTGCTTGCCTTGGCAGGGCCAGACCAGATGAAGTTCCCCACTCTTGCCTGAACTTAAGACTAAATAAGAACCATATGCATTGCTCTGTTGTTGTTGTTGTCAGGTGCCATCGAGTCAGAACTGACTCATAGCGACCCCATGCACAGCAGAACGAAACAATGTCCGATCCTGGACCAACCTCACTACTGCTGCCACACTTGAGTCCATCAATGATGCCACCTGGCCGATCCATCTCGTTGGGGGGCTTCCTCTTTTTCTCTGACCCTCCACCTTACCCAGCATGACATCCTCCAGATAGTATGTCCAAAGTATGAGAGACGAAGTTTAGCCATCTTGGCCTCCAAGGAGCACTCTGGCTGCACTTCTTCCAAAACAGATCTATTGGTTCTTTTGGCAGTCCATGGCACTTTTGGTATTCTCTTCCAACACCAAATTCTTAAAGACACAGGAATGGATCTTGTAACCCAGGGACACCTGTACCATGAAATCGATAGCTTCTACTAACACAAATGCATGGTCTCACAGTTCTAGGGGGTGGGAGTTGGAAATCAGGGTATCAGAAGGGTTGATTTCTTCTGATGTTCTGAGGAGAAAGATCTATTCCAGTCCCCTCTCCGGGCTTCTGGTAGCTCCAAGCATTCCTTCACTTGCAGCTGCAGTACCACATACATCCTTCCTCCATCTCCCTGTCACGTGTGTCTTCCCTTTTTATAAAAAAACACCAGTTATATTAGGTTAAGGTCCTCTTAGTTCCGTATGACCTCATGTTAACTGTTAACATCTTCCAAGACCCTGTTTCCAAACAAGGCCATGCTTACAGGTACCAGAATTAGGACTCCAACACATCTGGGGGAATACAGATCAGTCTAATAGAGAACAGGGTCCCTCCCCAAACAAAGTGCTCTGAACCATCTGGGTCTGCTTGTTCTTGCATGAAAACATCAGACCCTTCATTCCTGGAAGCAGGGGATCCTCCCTGGGAACCTTCAAAAGGGAGCACAGCCTTGCCAACACATCGATTTCAGACTTCCAGTCACCGGAGCTGTGAGGGAATAGATTTCTCTTACTTTAAGCCACCCAGTTTGTGGTCCTTTGCTACAGCAGCCTTAGAAAACTATCACATGGGAGTATTCTGTATTTAACCATTTGAGCAACTCTAGACAGTTTTTCAAGGAGCTCTGGTAGCATAGTGGTTACGAATTGGGCTGCGAACCTTAAGGTCAGCAGTTCGAAACTACTAGCTATTCCATGGGAAAAAGATGAGGCATTCTGTTCCCGTAAAGATTTACAGCCTTGGAAACCCTGTACAGGGTCGCTATGAGTCGGTTCCGACTCCATGGCACATCACCACCACCAGACAGTTTTTCACAGTGGTTATACCATTTTACATTTTCCTAACAGTCTACAAAGGTTCTAATTTCTTGACATTCTCACCAACACTTGCTATTTGTCTGTCCTTTCTTATGGCTGTCTCAGTGGGTATGGGAGAAAGATGAGGCTTTCTGCTCCCACAAAGATTGGTAGCCTTGAAGCCGTATACAGGGTCACTGTGAATCAGAACCGATTTGATGGCACTTAACCACAACAACATCCCAGTGGGTGTGATTTTGTGGTTTTAATTTGTATGCTTTCTTTATACATGTTGAATTTTATGTTCATTTCATTATTCATTTTAGGACTCCTGGAACAAAGGGCCACAAAGTAACTTATAAGAACAGGACTTCATTGTGCCACGAGTCCAGAGATTAGCAGTTTAAGCTGAAAGTGTTGATTCCTATGACTGTTCATTCCTTCTGAGGCTCAGAGAGAGACTCTGCCCCATGCTTCTCTCTTAGCTCCTGGTTGGTGTTAATTGGCCATCTTTGATGTTCCCTGGCCTTGCCGGTTCATCACTCCGATTTCTCTCTTCATTGTCACCTCGCAGTCTTCCATTGTCTCTCTCCATGTCTTCCCTTGTCATGTAAGGACACTAGTCCTATAGGATTAGGACTCCCGCTACTCCACTATGACCTCATGTTAACTTAACTGATAATATCAGCAAAACCCCTTTTCAAAACAAGTTCATATTCAGAGGTGCCCAAGATAAGGTGGTTGGTGTAGGGGTGGGGGCAGATACAATTCAATCCTTAAGTCTTTCTTTAGTCTGTGATAGAATGATTTTGAAAGTCAAGTGCCCTTCCTTCTAGAATCTGGACTATATTGTTTTCAGTTCATTTGAGTCTTGCAGGGCCTCAGAACCCCCAGATAGACTTGGCTTCAGGAGCCCTGGGGCCAGGCCCAGAGCACCTGCATGTCTCTCAGCTCCTAGTCCATCTGACACAGGAGGGCACAGAACAGACCGCAGGCAGCCTCCTGAGACAGTAGCTGTCAATACCTTCCTAAAGCCGTTAACTCTCTGAAACCATTTTCCTTTCCTTTTTTTTTTTTGTTTTTTTAACTGTTTTATTGTGAATTATGTGATCGTTTACATGGGAGAACATTAGCTTTACATTCATCCTATCGTATCTGAAATCATTTTCATTGAAGTCAGAGAAAAATATCATAAACAAAGCCAAAAAAACCCAAACCAAACTCATAGCTCTCAAGTCAATTCTGAGTCGTGGAGACTCCATGTGTTACAAAGTAGAATACTCCATCTAGTTTTCTTGGCTGTAATCTTAATGGATGTGGCTTGTCAGGCCTTTCTTCTGCCATACTATACTGCTGGGTGGCTTCAAACTGCCAACCTTTAGGCTAGTAGTTAAGCACAAACCATTTGTATCACCCAGGGATCTTCATAAGTACAACTATGCTAAAATAAAGAAAACTTGAGGATCCCAAGAGTAAGGAATAGGTGGTTTCATTTACTTTAAAATTGCAGAACTAAAAATTAAACATTTATGTTGTTAGTTGCATTGAATCTCAGTGACCCTATGTCCCCCAGAAGGAAATATTGGTTGGTCCTGCCCCCTTTTCATGATCACTGGTATGTTTGAATGCATTGTTGCGGCCATGGTATTTTTGAGTGCCTTCCAATCTATGGGCTCATCTTCCAGAACTGTATTGGTCAAAATTCTGTTGTGATTCATCCAGTTTTAGTTGGCTAATTTTTGGAGGAGTCTTGGTGTGGAGCTGCAGGATAATGTAATGGACTGCAAGGTCCATTTGAACTGCAAGGTCGGCTTCTCAAACCTATCAGCCACTCCTCAGAAACTCTATGCAGGGTCGCTATGGGTTGGAACCGACTTGACAGTACTTAACAACAACAACAATCATTGGAAGTAGAGTACCAGGCCCTTCTTCTTAGTCTGGAAGTTCCACTGAAGCCTGTTCACCATGGCTGACCCTGCTGGTATTTGAGATAACAGCAGCATAGCTTCCAGCATCATAACAACACACAAACCACCAGAGTGTATGATAATCTGACAGATGTGTGGTAGTGAACATTTATAGAGTGAAATTCATTACTTAAGGACTTGAAGTTAAAATCCTTTGAGGGACACACCACTTCCCCGGCCCTGGAGTTTCCACACTGCTATGTGGATGCTCATTTTCCCCGTGGGGATTGAGAAGCCACCTGGAGCAGAGTTCATCAGAGCGAGGATGTCTGGGTAGCTTGTTCTTCGTGAGAATACTGGGTGGCAGTGTAACCACAGTCTGGCGGCTACCCAGGAGCCCTCCTGTCACCCAGCTGGAGCCTCTGTGACCACACAGCCCATTTAGAGGATGACACCCAACTAATGGCTGCTTAAAAATACATGGCACCGGTCAGGCGTTCAAGTCCCCGTGGGCCCAAGCGTTGCTGACCGTCCAAACCATAGGCTCTGAGGATCAGACTTTAGCCACCTAGCAGACATAGCAAAATGTCCCTTTTCTGATTATTCAGTTATGCTGGTTA
>NW_006408933.1:1531264-1542317 GCF_000296735.1 Chrysochloris asiatica | reverse complement strand
AGGATAGAGAGAAACTCTGTTAACTGATGGTATGTGGAGGGGATTATAATCAATGTAATGAAACAAGGTATATGAATGTTTGAATGTGAAACCGATGATGTGCCCTGAAAACTTTCACTCAATCCACAATAAAAACCTTAAAAAAAAAAAATAATACATGGCAGCAGCTGCTGCCAGGACCTTGGTGTTCAAGATCAATCCCCAGGGTCTGTAAGGCAAGGCCAAGGAACTCTGGAGTTGGAATCTGCTTTAGTCCCCTCCCTCTACCCCTTCCCACATTTCTTCTTCACCACAGAGTTTCTCCTTTCATGATTGTTCTGCCGAGTGGGGACTCTTCACGTGTCCTGTGGGACCCAGGATGGACCCAGAGGTTGTGGTTATTTCCTACTATAAGTACACCGAAGGGCAGCAGATACATGCCCATTCCCTCAACCAGCTCCCAGGTCTCCCAGCTTCCACCCTGCTAGCAGAATGCCGCTCCTGTTCTGCAGGCCTGGATTGTGGGGTGCTGAGTGAGCCCTGATTACAGATGCCCCACCCAGAGCTCCTCCATGAAAAGTGGTCTCTTTGTGCCTCTGCTTTCAGACAGTAGCTGCTTTGGGGAACTTTTTTATGTTCAGCACAGACCAGAATCCCCAGCCAGTCTACAGAGTGCATTCATGTTATTCACATCAGCCACTCGACTCAGCACCCCAAGAGACAAAGTAGAGTAGCTGATGTCCCTCTCTGTCGCCTCCTTCTCTCTTGTCACTAGTAATGCCTCCAGCTGCAAGTGACAGGAACCCCAACTAACTACAGCCTCAACGAGGACCATGGCAAGGTTCAGTAGCAAGGCGCGAGCTGACCTTAGCCCAGCAGCTTGCCAAGGTCAGGGCTGTCTAGCCCCAGAGGTGACCTTCTGCACCTCACTGGCCATTTTGTTGCTATGCAGCCACCTCCAGCCGTGAGTGTCACTGGGAACCTGCACCCCTGGCTTTCTAGCCTCATGGTGGGTAGTGGTGGAAGGGAGCAGGGGTGGCAGGGGCTGTCTACCAGGCATCAAGGAAGGATACCAATGATATGGCACTGAGAAAAATTAAAGCTGCATCCACACGTTGTATGGAGTTAGCGCCCCCCACAGAGTAGATTAGGAGTCGGTTCACTGCCACTGCCTGGTTGGAGGGTCCAACCTTCCATGATGACAACATATTGGTAAGGTACATCAGACGCTATCTGTCTTGGTCAGCAGTTCTCTAGAGAAACAAACCAGTGGTATATATAGACAGGGTCCTGGTGGTGTGGTTAGAACCCACCAGCTCCTCTGTGGGAGAACACACCAGCAGTCTGTTTTCATAGATTTCACCCTAGGAAGCCCTATGGGGGAGTTCTACTCTGTCATCTAGAGTCACTAGTAGGCAGAATGCACTCAATGGCAGTAGGTTTTTAATACATATATGTATCTGTATAAATGGGAGAGCTGTGGTTCCGTAGGATAAACACTGGACCGTGAACTACAAAATTGGTGGTTCTAACTCATGAGCCTTCTGCAGGAGAAAGATGAATAATATGTAGCATAGTGGTTATGAGTCGGGCTGCTAACCTCAAGGTCAGCAGTTTGAAACTACCATCCATTCTGTGGGAGGAAGATGAGGTTTTCTGCTCCCGTAAAGATTTATAGCCTTGGAAACCCTATGCAGGGTCACTATGAGTCTATGAGTTGGTACCAACTCCACAGCACACTACTATATATACATATATATGTAAGGAGCTGGTAGCGTTGTTGTTGTTGTTGTTATGTGCTGTCGAGTCTGTTCCAACCCATAGTGACCCTGTACAGGGTTTCCGAGGGTGTAAATCTTTACGGGAGTAGAAAGCCTCATCTTTCTACCACGGAGAGGCTGGTAGTTTCAAACCACTGACCTTAAGGTTCGCAGCCCGATTTGTAACCACTAGAAGGTCCGCATTTCAAAACTACCAGCGGTTCCGCGGGAGAAAAATGAGGCTTTCTGCTCCCGTAATGATTTACAGCCTCGGAAACCCTGTACAGGAGTCGAAACCGACTCCATGGCACACAGCCACCATATATATATGTAGAGAGAGATTGATTTCAAGGAATTGGCGCATGTGATTGTGGTGGGAATGACAAGATCAAAATCTGTAGGTGAGGCTATGAAAAAAGAGCTGAGTAAGAAAATTCTGGCAAAATGTCCATGTATAGTCTGGAGAGAGAACACAACCTAAGAAAACACCCTTTGTTCTCTTAAAGCCTTTATGTGCTTGATTGAGGTCCACTCACATTGTGGAGGGTAATTTATGGGAGGCCAGCTAATTTAATCACATGACCTGAATGAGATAGACAGTTAACATGCTTGGCTGCTAACCAAAAGGTTGGAGGTTCAGATTTACCCAGGAGTACCTTGGAAGAAAGGTCTGGTGATCTAATTCCAAAAGGTCACAGCCATTGAAAATCCTATGGGGCAGAGTTCTGCTCTGACGTTCATGCGGTCACCATGAATCAGAATCGACTCAATGGCAACTGGTTTGGTTGTTTGCTTTTATCTTTTAAAAATTACTTGATGAAAAAAAAAAAATTACTTGGTATATGATAACTAGTGTTTGACCAAGCAGCGGAACACCATAACCTAGTCAAGTTGATGCATGAAATTAACCATGACATCTGAACATATGAGTATACAGAAATCCCTCATTTGGGTCCTTGTTTGAACCGAAGACATTGAACCATCTCCCAGCCCTTAATGATGTTAACCTCCCGAGGAATACCTGGAGTAACCCAACACCAGGTCAAGACACCCAGTGAAGGATTGCAGAAATGTCCACATTCCCTGATAGGAGAACATGTGATTCATTGGTAAATGTTTAAATGCTGTGGTACTTGTTATATAAAATTGTGATGGATCATTTTCTAAAATTATTGTAAATTGGTCATCCTTGAAGTTATTGTCAGACACTGTTGAGTCATTTCCGACTCATGGTGACCCTATGCACAACAAAATGAAACATCGTCTGGTCCTGCAGTAACCTCACCATCATTGTTATATTTGAGCCCATTTTGCTGCCACTGTGTCAAGCCATCTCATTGAGGGGCTTCCTTTTTTTCAATGACCTTCTACTTTACTAAGCATGATGTCCTTCTCCTGATAATATGTCCAAAGTACATGAGACGAAGCCTCATGATCTTCATGTACATGGAGCAGTCTGGTTGTACTGCTTCCAAGGTGGTTTTGCTTGTTCTAGCAGTCTGAGGTGTATTTGATATTCTTTGCCAACACCATAGTTCAAATACATCAATTTTTCTTTGGCCTTTCTTATTCATTGTCCAGCTATTACATGCATATCAGGTGATTAAAAATACAGTGTCTTGGGGCAGACATACCTCATTCTTCAAAGTAGCATCTTTGCTTCTTAACACTATAGAGATCTTTTGCAGCAGATCTGCCCAATGCAACAAATCATTTGATTTCTTGATTACTGCTTGATTGTGGATCCAAGTAAAGTGAAATCCTTGACAACTTCTATCTGTTCTCCATTTACCATGATGTTTTTAATTGGTTCAGTTGTGAGATCCAGTTTGTTTTCTTTACACTGTGGTGTAATCTATCCTGAAAACAGTAAGTGCTTCAAATCTTCATTATTTCCAGGAAACAAGGTTGTGTCAACTGCATATTGAAAGTTGTTAATGAACCTTTCTCTAAGTTTAATGCTGTGTTTGTTTGTTTGTTTTTCATATAATCCAGTTTGTCAGGTTATTTGCTCAGCATACAGATTAAGTATGATAAACAGATGCAACCCTGTCGCATACCTTTCTTGATTTTAAACCATTCAGTGTCCTTTGTGTTGTTTGCACAACTGCCTCTTGGTCTATGTATAGGTTCCTCATGGGCTAAACATAAGACACATGTTAGTAGTGTATTATGTTGTTGGTAGCTAGTAACAAGCCGAGTTTTCCTATCTGATGCGGGACACAGTATGAAGCTCAGAAATTCTATCTCTGGATCAACCCAAAACAATACAGTATGCTGAAAAGTGAATTATTTACTTATAAACAAGTAAGGACTTAAATGTTTCAATATGGCAACTAAATCAATTGCCTCATATGCATGTGAAAGTTGAACAATGAAGAAGGAATACAGAAAAATGAATGTATTTAAACTATGATGCTGGCAAAGAACATTGACTCTCCTGTGGACTGCTAGGAGAATGAACAAATCAGTCTTAGAAGAAAGACAACCAAAATGCTCCTTAGAAGTGAAAATAGTGAGACTTCAGTGTATTTACTTTGGACATGTCATCAGGAAAGACCAATCTCTAAAAAAGGACATTGTTGTTGGTAAAAATGAAGACAGAGTCAACATCCAAAAATAAAAATATAAAAGTGGAATGGAAGCAAACGCTGTTGAATGATGATGCATGGAGGGGATTGTAATCATTGCAATGAAACAAAATACGATAGGATAAATGCAAAGCTAGTGTTCGCCCATGTAAACTATCAGTCAATTCACAATAAAAACTTAAAAAAAAAAAAAAAGTCAGCGAAAAAGATGGGAGCCCCTCAATGGGATGGATTGATACCAGAGCCACCACAGTGGATTCAAGCATGACAATTCAACAAAAACTAAAAACAATATGGTATTAAATAAACTGCTTATTTCAGTTGTGTATAGGACTAATAGAAGTGTCCCCAAAATACTTAGTCATTTTGTAGTTTACACATGCTTGTTTAGTAATATGTTGTTGTTAAGTGCCATCAAGTCTGTTACAACTCATAGGGACCCTGTATAGGGTTTCTAAGGAGGGGTTGGTGGGTTTGAACCACTGACTTGGTGGTAAGCAGTTCAGTGCTTATCTTACAGCACCATATCAGTAGGATAAAAATAAGGAGAATAATTTGTGAAATTCATGCCTTCAAGCATAATTTCAGTGGGAGTGATTTTTTAAATGGTGTTCTGTGGGTTAATGAATTTTTTAAATGGCATTGTGGGTTAATGAATTGGGCTCTAAGTGCAGTTTAAACCTCAATGCTGGCAGTTGAAGCTCACCTGCCACTCCTGAGAAACACTATCCAGGGTCGCTATGAGTCAGAACCAACAGGATGACATTTAACAACAATAGCAACATACAAGTTTTAGTGCTCTCCAAATTGACTATTTCCTTCTTCATTTGTCCTTGCCTCTGTGGAAAGGGGCTGAGCAGAGGGGCAGAGCAAACCCCATTGCATCTTCTTGTAAATGCAGCAGATACGAAAATCCGATACATAATTTAACAGGCTCTCTTTGGCTGGAGACACTGTAATGGGCAACCAGAAAAGGTCATTTGGGCTCATATTCCAGCAACTTTTTGAAAACAAAATGCTGTCACATCAGAAAAAAAGAACACGTATCAATTAATAGGAATAGCATCGTTTTCATCATTATTAAAAGGAATTGCCAATTGTGCTGAATTCATGCATTTTCTAAATACCCCTGTAAAATATCTGTAATCTGCCTCCTCTTTGGAGAACTGTGAGCCAGACACAACCTGGAATAGAGTAAGAAAAGGAGGGAAAGAGAAAGGGAGGAGGTGTGGGGGACCGAACAGGGACTGAACAGTGCAACCAGGATGCTGTGCCTACAGTCTTATGACAGACAGTGACTAGTGCCTATTGTGGATTGAATTGTGTCCCTAAAAGTACATATTGACATCCTGGCCCCTGTACCTGTGAATGTGATCCTGTTTGGATATAGGATTTTTCTTTTGCTATAGTAATAAAGTAATCCCAGAGTAAGGTGGTCTCCAAACCTAAGGACTTCTGAGTTATAAAAGAGCAGAATAGATCTAGAAACATACCCAGGGACAGAAGAAAGCAAACAATGGAGACAGACGCATCTATAAGCTCAGGAACACCAAGGATTCCTGGCAGCTACTTCTGGTGTAAGGCCGTAGAATAAGCACAGAACTGCAAGGTTGGTTTGAACCACAAGTTTGGTGGTTCACACTCACCAGTCGCTCCTCAGAAACCCTGTACAGGGTCACTATGAGTTGGAACCAACTCAAAGGCACTTAAGAACAACAACACTAGGAACTACAGCCTTCAGCATGGGTTCCACATCAATCTAAAGAGAGCAAAAATCCTCACAACTGGACCAAGCAGCAACATCATGATAAACAGAAAAAACTGAACTTGTCAAGGCTTTCATTTTACTTGGATCCACAACCAACACTCATGGAAGCAACAGTTAAGAAATCAAATGACATATTGCATCGTACAAATCTGCTGCAAAAGATTTTTCTTAAGTGTTAAAAAACAAAAATGTGACTTTGAAGATTAAGGTACACCTGACTCATGCTATGGTATTTCAATCACTTCATATGAATGCAAAAGCTGGACAATGAATAAAAGAAGACTGAAGAAGAATTGATGCCTTTGAATTATGTGTTAGTGAAGAATAATGAATATACGATGAACTCCCAGAAGAATAAACAAATCTGTTTTGGAATAAGTACCACCAGAATGTTCCTTAGAAGCGAGGATGGTGAGACTTTGTCTAATGTACTTTGGATGTGTTATTAAGTGAACAAGGACATGCTTGGTAAAATAGAAGGTCAGTGAAAAAGAGAAAGACCTTCAACAAGATGAACTGACACATGCAACACTGAATAATAACAATGAATCTGTGGAACATTTCACAACATGGATGAAATTAGTCAATCACAAAAGGACAAATATGAGACCATTATTGTAAAAGCTTTTAAGAAAAAATTTCCATACTAAAAGAAACATTCTTTGATGATTACCAAGGGTGAGAGGGAGGGGAGAATAAGTCACTGGCTAGAAGGTAGGCACATGTTAATGTTAAGTTGGGTGACGGAGGACACTATATCAGAAGAGGGAGAGTGGCAGAAGAATATGAAGATAGGTGAAGACACAGGGAAGTTTGAATGGATTAAAGGGAATGGTAATATATACACAACCTTGAGACAACAGTGTTCTGGGTGTAGATACATGGATTAACACATAGGCTGAATGGGTAAGGGAGGAAGATTGGGATATTTATATATTTATATATCCCACAAATATTTAAGAGTTTGAAAGAGCGTGTTTGTGCCTGAGTATTCATGCAAACACAACTATGAATGTGGCGCATAAGCAGGCAAAATAATGAAAACTTCCTTGATGTTCTCCAACATCTTAAGGCAATGAGTTGATGGTCCTGGGGACTCAGGACCATAGTCTTATGGGACACCATGGTCAGTTGGCATAACACAGTTCACAAAGACAATGTTTTACATTCTGCTTGGGTGAGTAGCGTCTGGGATCTTGAAAGCTCATGAGCGGTCATCTAAGGCGCAGCTATTGGTCTCTCCATGTGCAGAAGAAAGAAGAGTGATAAGAATTGAAGAGGCTTGGAATCAATGAGTCCAATGGACTAATAAGACAGATGAACATCAGTCTTCATGACTTTGAGACCGGAAGAACTAGACAGTGCCTGGCTACCACTACCAAATTCCCTGACAGGATCACATTAGATGGTCCCAGATAGAGTGGGGGAAAATATGGAACAAAACTCAAAATTATTCAAAATAAATCAATAAATAAAAGACCGGGTTTACTGGTCAGAGAGAGATTAGAGGAATCTGAGACTATGACCCTCGACCACCCTTCAGATCTGGAAGAGAACTCACCCTCGTGGCCCAGTGTTCAACCAAGCAGTAAATAGGCATATAGGAGGGACAACAACAGTTGCAGGCATGCTCACTGTGGAATGGTCAATCATTTAAAATGAAAAGGGCAACATTTTTCTAAGGACAAAGTTGAGAAGGAATAGGAAGGTGGGTGGAATGCAAATAGGAACCACAGGGAGGAAGCGAGATAACTGTTGTTGTAGGGAGGGGATTGTAATCATTGAGATGAAAACAAAGTGTATCATTTGTTGAATGTAAAGCTGATGATCTTAGCTCTAAATCTTCACTCAGTTCGCAATAAAAAGGCAAACAACAACAAAAAAAGATAGATTGACATTGTGGCTTTAACAATGAGCCCCAACATGCCAGTGATTGTGAGGATGGTGTAGGACTAGGAAGTATTTCTGTCTGTTGTATGTACATAGGGTTGCTATGAGTTGGAACCAACTCCATGGCACCTAACAACACTGAGCTGACATAGACAAGGAAGGACCTCCCCTAGAGCCATGCCCTTAACTTGACCTTCTGACCCCCTGGAGTGGGAGACAATAAAATTCTGCTTTTTAAAGGTACCACTTAGGATCTTTCTGTACAGCAGCCCCAGATAACTGAAACAGTATCTGTGCCCTTTGTGTATTTGGGTTGTGTTCTCTGTGAGAACAGATTAAGAATTGGGGATTCCTGGGTCTTATGGGTTGAACTGTGTCCCTTCAAAACATGTTGAAGTCTTAACCCTGAATCTGTCAACGTGGCCTTGTTTGGGGTAATAGTGTCTTGCTTGAAGATATTATTGAAGGCATACTTTAGTAGGGTGGATCATAGCCCTAATCCCTTCTGAGTCATTTTGTTGTCAAGTGCTCTTGAGTTGGTTCCAACTCATACCGACTCTGTATAGGGTTTCCAAGGAGCAGTTGGTGGGTTTGAATTGCCTTGAACTGTTGCTTGGAAATCCTATGCAGGGTCAATATGAATTGGAGACCTGCTGTGGCTCTGTGTGCTAATGCGCTGAACTGCAAGGTCGGTTTGAACCACAAGGTTGGCAGTTAAAGCTCACCAACCGCTCCTCGGAAACCCTATACAGGTTCGCTATGAGTCGGAATTGACTTGAAGGCACTTAACGACAACAACGTGAGTTGGAATCGACTCAACGGCACTTAACAATAACAACAACAGTATCCAGGGAAACAGTGAAACAATACATTTCTGTTCCTAAAGCCACCCACTTTGTGGTATTTTGGTATGACAGTACTAGGAAAGAAAGACACAACTTGGATCAGAGACGGGGGATTTGTCAGAACATCAGTGGGGATAGGACAAGAGGAAGTGGCCTGATACAACAGGCAGGCCAAGATGAATGCAGTGCCAGATTATCCAATAAGCAAGGTAAGCATGGAATTACTCATTTATCACTTACTTAGTGAACTATTTCACACTTTTCTACCACAGCAAAGATTCTAGGCTGATAGCTGTCTTTTTCCCAATCCCACCAGAAGGTTCCTACAAAATCCAATGCTTTTTTTCAAATTGACAATCCATGACAGGGACGGGGTACCCAGTAAACAAGGTAAGCACAGGTTTACTCATGCTTACTTACTCATTTGCAGTGAACCGTTTCACGTGCTTAGGTGATTTATTGGGTAATTTTCCCTGGATGAATGTGATGGAAGAGATTGTGACATGGGGCAGCAGCCACCTGGGGGGACATGGATTAGGTTATGGGTGAGTCTGCTCTCTAAATTGTGGGGCAGGCAGCTTGGGGTGCCCCAGGACAGAGCATCAGTAATGAGGCCTTTTCAGAGAAAAAAGCCTTTTCATTGACATCGCTCTGATAGTGTACTGGTTACGAATCAGGCTGCTAACCTCAAGGTCAGCAGTTCAGAACTACAAGCCATTCCGTGGGACAAAGATGAGGCGTTCTGCTCCCATAAAGATTTGCAGCCTCAGAAACCTTGTGCAGGGTCACTATGAGTCGGAACCGACTCCACAATACTTAACAACAACAACAAAACATAAAAATAAAACTAAAGAAATAATAATTATGGCCAGTCAGCAAGTAAAATGTTCTGAGTGATTCCTGACGGCAAGTGAGACACTGCTTTTCGCCAGGCCTTGGTCTGAGTTTTTGGAGGTAGAGACCTCTCAGGCTTTCAAAGCCCCTTCCAGCCAAACTATTTCAGGACTGGGAAATTGGGAACGTTTTCAGCTTAGGAAATCGTTGAAATGTTCTTGGTGCCATGGAGCCAGCTATGTTGCTGACACAAACTCTTCTGTTCTGACTCTTACATGTCTTTACAATCCCAGAGCTGGCTTTGTGGGCATGCAACCCTGGTAACCACACAGGAACCGGCACTCAGAAGGGCTTCGTGCTTGGTTGAATGTTCTGCAGTTGCCAGCTCGATTTCATAATTTTCTCTTTTTTTAAAAAAAATTGTATTGCGAATTGAGTGAAAGTTTACAGGGCAGATCATCAGTTTTGCATTCAACAAATCAAATACCTTGTTTCATTACAATGATTATAATCCCCTCCATGTACCATCAGTTACCAGTGTTTATCTCTATTCACTTTAGCTTTTTTTTTTTTTTTAAACACTTTAGGCATATATAATAATTTACATCACCAAAGGGCACATTCTTCAAGTCCGCCTCCTGGCCACCACCTCTTAGTCCCTCTCTTCCCATGAATCTAGAGTTCTCAACTGCTCCCTCTCTCCATATCCCCATCTCTGCCTCCATCTATGGTGGCATTGCTTCTCTGGATAAGGTCCTGCCATTCTGCTTGTGCTCTTCTCCCTTGATGGTCCTAGAGTCCTTTGTTTCTGTACTGTAAGATTAACTACTCCCCCGTTTGTTTGTTTTTTAATGTTTTATTGTAAAATATGTGATAATTTACATGTGAGAACATTAGCTTTACATTCATCCTATGGTATATAGTTTCATTGCCATGGTTAAAATCCCTTCCAAGCATCATCAAACAACCAAAGGGTATACCCTGCAAGCCGGCCTCCCTCTCTGGGTCTAAAGTCTCCAGCAGCTCCATCTCTCCACGTCATCATTTCTGTCTCCATCTCTGGCATTACTGCTTCTCTGGGTAGGGTCCCGTTCTCCGCTCTTCTCCCTTGATGGTGCCAGGGACCTCTGCTCCTAGACTGCAAAGCCAATCACTCCCCTCCTTTGCTACAAAAACGTCTGCCTTTACATTTCCAACCCTCACAATCAGTCCTGATAACAATTATTCACTATTGTATCACAAGAGACCTATCCACATCTCCTCTCATCAGCCCTGCCCAGACAGATTGGACACTACTCAGTGAAGATTCTACCTTCCTCCATGCCCTCTGGATCTAGGCTCCCTCTTGAAAGCTTGTAAGTCAGTCACTTCTTGCCTTTGTAGCCT
>NW_006408933.1:1525757-1530699 GCF_000296735.1 Chrysochloris asiatica | reverse complement strand
TTTTTTTTTTTTTTTTTCCCTAAGACTCTGATATATTTCTCACCAGATTCAATAATTATTAAGCCTTTGCCACACTTGCCTCAGGATTTTCATTTTTCTTTCTTCTTTTTTTGAAATATTCTAAAGTAAATTCTATTAAACACAAAATTACCAAATGATGCAACAATTCCATGACTAGGTATATTCCCCAAATAAACTGAAAACAGGTATTTAAACAAATGCATGTACATGCTGCATGTTCATAGCAACATTAGTCACAATATCCAAAACACAGAGAGAGTCCAAATGTCTAACAATGGATGAATGAATTTTTTTTAAATGTGGTTAATAGGAGCCCTGTTAAACAGTGGTTAGAGTTTCTGACTGTTAACAAAGTCAGTGGTTGGAACCCATCAAACACTCCATTTTTCTCCGATGGAACGTTTGATGGGTTCCAACTTGCTTCTTCTTGGAGTAATCAGTCGGACTGCCTATATTGTTTTGTATTTTTCCTGTTGGTCTTTCAAGAAGTATCTTTTGTTCTTCTAGCCACTCCAGGCTGGTCTGTTTGTCCTTTCAAGTGGAAATTTCCCACCTCAGAAGATTCTGGATGCTGTTCAGGGTTCCATCTATGGTCTTATGTAATGCAGAGGCTCTGCAGGAAGCTTCCTTCACTGGGCACATTGTAGCCCCATTTTAGGTATTCCAATCAGTTATAAGAAGAAGACGGACTTAAAAGCTTTCTATGGTGATATTTTTGGCTATTCCTTTCTCTCCCCCTCAAGTGTCTATTTTATAATGATATGCCAGGGAAACCAAGATTCAAAAGACAACCAAGCATCTTAATATTATTTCCCCCTTTTCCGTATTCCAACCATGTCTCAATCCCTGTATCCCAGAGCCCTGTTGTTCCAAGGTTGTGCATACGTCATTAATTACCTCTGTCCCACTTAGCCCGTGCAAACCTGCCTAATTGTTCTCCTGTCTGCTTTGTTCTTTCATTCCTTTCCCCCTTCCTGTGTATTGCACCCCCTCCCTAGCACCCAAACTATCCTGTCTATTCTTTACCCTGTACTCCACCTTCCCCTCCCTCCCCTCACCCCACTCCCCTCATCCCGGTAACCATCAAAGAGTCCTCCCGCCCCCTTTAGTATGGGTTCTTTTTCTTAGTCTTTTACAATAGTGGTCCTATGCAGTATTTCTCCTTTTGTGACTGACTAATTTCACTCAGCATAATGTCCTCAAGGTTCATCCATGTTATGTGGTGGCTTGCAGCTTCCTTGTTATTCTTCAAGGTAGCATAATATTCCATTGTGTGTATGTACCAGTTTGTTTATCCATTCTTCAGTTGATGGGCACTTAGGCTGTCTCCATCTTTGTGCTATTGTAAACAGTACTGCTATGAACATTGGTGCACATATGTCTACTCGTGTTATGGGTCATATTTCTTGTGGGCAAATACCAAGTAGAGGAATTGCTGGATCATAAAGTATTTCTATTTCCAAACTTCTGAGGAAGTGCCATATTGCTTTCCAGAGAGGTTGGACCATTTTGCGATCCCACCAGCAATGTAGGAGTGTCCCAGTCTGTCCACATCCCCACCAGCATTTATTGTCCTCTACTTTTTTTATCTTTGCTGTTATTGCTGATGTGAGATAATATCTCATCATAATTTTCTCTTTGAACTCGTGTTTGTAGGTGAGTGCAACAAGTATGTTCATCAGTCCCTGTTCCCTATTCATTCACACAGAGTGTTCGCAGGAGCCCCATGAACACAGAATTCTGGTGGCTCCATGGTGAGTAGGGATTCAAGTCTCGGAGAGCACAAGGTGAGTGAATTTGGAGATTCTACATATAGCTCAATGTTCGTATAACCACCAGATCCCCTTCAGAATGCACCAAGAGGCTGTTCAGTCTCTGCTTGATCTCCTCTAGTGTCAGAGAACTCACTACTTTTGGAGGCTGATCAGACTAGTAGTTGGATGAACTTTCCTGAGGGGCATGGACACAGTGCCAGGTTTTGAACTGGATCCACATATAGGATTGACATAAAACCCACAGGCACAGCCCAGCCCTGTGTGAAATCTGCAGTCATTATTTTCCAAATGTGAAGGGGATTAAAAAACAAATAATTTTTTCACGAACTTTTTGAAGCCCCGTCATATTCTTTTTCTCTGCCCCATACTCACTTTCTTCACCTTCTGGGATTCCTGTTACATACATGTTAGAACACTTTATATGGTCTCATAAGGAGCCCTGGTGGCACAGTGGTTAAATGCTCAGCTACTAACTGAAAGGTTGGAGGTTCAGACCCACCAGACTCCACAGGAGAATGTGACAGTCTGCTTCTGTGAAGATTACAGCCTAAGAAACTCTATGGGGCAATTCTCTTCCATCCTGTAGGTTCGCTGTGAGATGGGATTCACTCAACGGCTCACAACAGCACATTGTCTCATAGATCTCTGGGGGCTGTGTTCATTTTCCTTCTTGGCTTCAGATTGAATAATTATGTCATTCTGTCTTCCAGGTCATGGATCCCTTGGTAACCTGCTGAGACTGACCTTGTTACTTACAGTAAAAGATCCATAAGCCACTGCCATGTGTAGTTGAATCCAATGTGGATTGTAAGATAGATCTGTTCCCCTGTGAGGCAGGGGGCCAGGTGGACTGCCTCTGAGGAGCCACACCTTCCTCTAGATTGTCAGGAACACCTGAGGGGGGCAGGTGGGACACCAAGAGAAGGGCTGGGCACAGGTGTGGTTGTGCCCTGACTCTTGGACGCCTTGGCCAGATTCCTCACACTGATAGTCAAAGTTGGCCTGAATAGAGGAGTAGTGTGACTTTGTTGGGCCACTTCTTGTCCAGTTGACTGGGCTACAGGACCAGAGGCTACCCTGATCCTAGGGATGAAGACACATTGTGAGCAGATAAGAAGAGACACTTGTGTCCAGAGGCATGGCAGGGACTGACCAGAGGAGGCCAGGTGTATCAAGTTCCACTTTGTCTCTCTCTGCATGTCTGTCACCAAGGGGCTACCCTACCTCTTCTGTCCCCAGTGCTGTCAGCTCTGCATCCTCTGCCATCCAGTAGCCTCACTAGCCTCCTATGTCAGATTGAGTGTCCCTGGGCACTGCAGACTTGTCACTCTGGGAGGCCACACACAGCTGAGCAGTGGGCTGTAGCAGGGCTGAAGTGGGTCGTGGCCAAGGCTGCATGCCCTGCAGCCAATATGCCATGGATGACCCTGCCGTACAGCATGCTGAGTGACTGTCTGCTTATACACTCTCCCCCATCTCTGCTCTGCAGAGATTTCTGGCTGGTGACCCCCCCTGCCCATACAGCATCAAGGCCTCAGCTCTTCACCCTCCTCACCCTGTTATTTTGCCCTGACAATCCTACCCTAAAGCAGATCTACTCTGTCTATCCTCTCTGGGTCATCTCCAAGCCCTGCTTGATGGAGAAAAGCCATCAGCCTTTCATGGCCTCCTACCTTACCTGGACTGTCTTGGTTTCCTAGTTGTTGTTAAGTGCTGTCTAGTCGGTTCTGACCCATAGCGACCCTGTACAGGGTTTCCGAGGCTGTAAATCTTTACGGGAGCAGAATGCCTCATCTTTCTCCTGCGGGGCAGCTGGTGGTTTCAAACCTTAAGGTTCACAGCCTAATTCATAACCACTACACTACCAGAGCTCCTTGGGTGCCTTTAAAGAACAGACTCGGAGGCTGAGAATCCAAATCAGGGTGTCGGCAGGGCCATGCTCTTCTCCATCTGCCTGCCCTGGGGTAAGATCCTCCCTTGTCTCTTTCAGTTTCTGGTAGTCCCAGGTATTTCTTGGCATTCCTTGGCTTGTAGACAAATCTTAATGTGCTATCTTTCCCGTGTGTGTGGCTCTGTTGCCTTGTCTTGTCTTTTTCTTTAATAAAATACCACTCAGAAGGAATTAGGATTTACTCTACTCTGGTTTGACTTTATTAATTTAACTGAAAACATCTGCAAAGAAAGACCCCATTTCCCCCAAATTCATGCCCTTAGGTATCAGGAGTCGGGATTGCGACATACCGTTTTAGGGGACACAATTCAATCCATGAGGTGTGCCATCTCCACCTTGCCTCGTCTTTTCCACTCCATCTCCACCCCAAAGGTGATTTCAAGCCTCCCCAGCCTCCTCAGATCTCCAGCCCCACTGTTGTGATGCTGTCTCCAGGAGAGATGGCAGTGGTGCGGTGACCCTCAGGAGACCGACCTGCCACCAGAAGCCATCCCCAGAGACCAGGAATTGGTCGGGGGCCCCTCACCACCTCCCTCTCTGGCCCCGCCCCCAAGGCCAATGGTTGCTGTTTTACCCTGCAGGGTGGGATGTCCTCACCACTAGGTTTACTTGGGCAGGTGGACTGATTCTGCAAGGGTGGCAGGGACTGTGGAGAGGAAGGCATTCAGGCAACTCTAAGTGTGTCAGAGTACAACTATGCTCCATAGGATTTCAATGGTTGACATTTTGGAAAGTAGATTGCCAGGCATTTCCTCCAAGGCCCCTCTGGGTAGATCTAAACCTTTTAAGCTGGCAGCTGAGTGCATGAGCAGGTTGTACCATCCAGGGACTAAGAGAGAATACATTTCTGTTGTTTGAAACCACCCTCTTTATGATGTTTGTTATGATGATCCTGGGATATGAATACACTCAGTTATTACCATCCCAAGTTCTTAAGTCCCAGACTTGATGTCATAATCAATTCTTCTATTTCCCTTACTCTTCATCACTCTGGGTCTTTCCATTCTGGTGACTGTTGCGGACTGTAAGACTGGTCAGAGGTTCGAGGCCCTATAGGCCCGAGTGTAACAAATGAGGCCACTGGCAGTTAATGGCAAATTGTTTTTCATCTTAATATTGTTACATGTATTAATTTAATACACAGAGCTCTTGGTAATCCACAGATAAATGTGATATTTTCCTAAAGCTGAGACTA
>NW_006408933.1:1517040-1522997 GCF_000296735.1 Chrysochloris asiatica | reverse complement strand
AACCATACTTATTCAACCTGTATGCTGAGCAAATAATACAAGAAGCTGGGTTCTATGAAGAAAAATGTGGCATCAGGATTGGAGGAAGACTCATTAATAACCTTGCTTGCTGAAAATGAAGAGGGCTTAAAACGTTTAATGATGAAGATCAAAGAGCACAGCCTTCGGTATGGATTCCATCTCAATGTCAGGAAAACAAAAACAATAAACAACATTCTTATCAACGGAGAAGAGATTGAAGTTGTCAAGGACTTCATTCTTCTTGGATCAGCTATCAACACTTGCAGAAGCAGCAGTCAAGAAATCAGAAGACGTATTGCACTGGGAAAATCTGCTGCACAGGAACTTTTTAAAGTATTGGAGAGCAAAGATGTCACCTTGAGGACTAAGGTGCGCCTGGCCCAAGCCATGGTATTTTCAATAACCTCATATGGATGTGAAAGCTGGACAGTGAATAAGGAAGATCATAGAGGAATTGATGCCTTTGAATTGCGGTGTTGGAGGAGAATACTAAAAGTGCCATGGGCTGTCAAAAGAACCAATAAATCTGTTTTGGAAGAAGTGCAGCCAGAGTGCTCCTTAGGGGCCAAGATGGCCAAACTTTGTCTCTCATACTTTGGACATATTGTCAGGAGGGAACACTCGTTGGAGAAGGATACCATGCTTGGTAAGATGGAGGGTCAGAGAAAAAGAGGAAGACCCCCAACGAGATGGATTGGCCAGGTGGCAGCATTGATGGATTTAAGTGTGGCAGCGGTAGTGAGGTTGGCCCAGGATCGGACATTGTTTCGTTCTGCTGTGCATGGGGTTGCTATGAGTTGGTTCCGACTCAATGGCACCTGACAACAACAACAACAATCCATAAATTAGGTTTCAAACTCTATTTTATACTCAGAGACAGCAACAGTGTAGCAGGTGTTATTGGTGCCCCATCCAGATCCCTTTTATAGGGTCAGTGCTCCCACTTCGCAACTGATAGCTCATACCTTCTCTGCATCACCTGGAGATGTCTGGGAGGACTGTGGTCCAGAACTGCCTGATGGGGAGGAATGGGAGGATGTGGGAAGATAACAGTCCAGTTCCCTCACCTCCTGGCAGTAAAATACATTCTTCAGAGCTCCCTGTGGACTCAGGCTAAGGCAAGACCTCCTGAAGCTACACCTTGGTTAAGATTCTCCACAGCTTTCTTCTGAGAGCGCTCTACTCAACAAATCCCTCACACAGGAATGCCCATCCACACTCTACTTCTAGGGAACCTGACCTAAGACAGCAAAGTGCCGTGACTGTCAATCAGCTAGTGTGTCTCCAACTCTGAGAGCAGACCTCTTGCCCTTCCATGCTTGGAGTCACATTCAAATGGAATACCCTTTTCCACAAAATGTATGTACAAATGCATGGGTGCATATATATGTTCATGTATATGTACATGGAAGTACACACACACGTGCATGTGTATGTGCACCCCACTGACACACATGTGCACGTGCCTGTTTGTGCCTATTATGTGTACATACGTGTGTATGTGCATGTGTAAGTCAAAAAGAATTGCCACTAAGGTTTCAGTTCATACATGTGCAGGTTTGTTATAAACAAACATGTTTAAACATATCACCACAGTTATCGGATGGCTGTAGGCATGTTCTCTCACTAGTATACTTGTCATAGGCTTGTTAGTGTGCCTTAAAAAAAAAATGTCCAATGAAAACAGTGCCTTCTGAGGTCATCTTTTGGGTTAGTTCAGTTCAAGGCTGCGAGGTCAGCTCAGAAAGTTATGGGGATAGTTTTGGGGGACTCCAAAAGGGTAACTTTTTTTTTTTTTTTTAACTGTTTTATTATGAATTATGTGATAGTTTACATAGGAGAACATTATCAGCTTTGTATTCATCCTATCGTACATCGTTACACTGCCGTGGTTACAATCCCCTCCATGCATCGTCAGCCAACCAAAGGGTATACACTACAAGCCTGCCGCCCCCCCCCTCACCCCCCAACCCCGTCATCAGCACACAGCCCTCTGTGGGTCTAGAGTCCCCAGCCACTCCATCTCTCCACGTTGTTGTCTCTGCCTCCATCTCTGGCATCACTGCTTCTCTGGGTACGGTCACGTACTCCGCTCTTCTCTCTTGATGGCCCCAGGTGCCTCCACTCCTGGCCTGCAAAGTCCACCACTCCCCTCCAAAAGGGCAACTTTTATAAAAGTTCTCAAAGGACATAGGATGATCATGGGGACTTATTAGGCATTAAGAAAGTTGAAAACTGCATTGGTGAGAGCAAAAACATGAAAGATGCTGAGGGATTTTTTCCCCATTATAACAATGCACCTGCTCAGTCTTCAAGGATAGAAAGGTATGTCCTATGAGAATTTTGTTGGGAAACCTTACCCCATCCACCCTATAGCCCTGGTCTTTCCCCTTCAGGCTTCTTTTTGTTCCCTAAACTCAAATAACATTTAAAAGGAACGAGATGAGTCCCCAAGGATGCCAAAACTGCTGTTTTGACACAGTATAAATAAAAGAGCACAGAATTCTTTGGAAATGGGTTGTTGTTGTTAAATGCCATCAAGTCAGTTCCTATTCATAGTGACCCTGTATAGGGTTTCCTAGGAGCAGCTGGTGAGCTTGAACCACTGATCTTGCGATTCAAACCGGCCTTGTGGTCCAGCATATTAACCCATAGAACCAGATGGAAACACGGCTTTTAGCAGTGTATAGACCTAGATGGAGAATGTGTTGACAAACAATAGCTCCACATTTTTATATTTTTGTTAATAAAGGTTTCTATGGGTTGTTGTTTTTTTTCAAGGTCAGCAACTCCCCAGCCACTCCTCGGAAACCCTATGCAGGGTCACTATGAATTGGAAATGACTTTACAGCACATAACAATGGAGTTTTTAGCAATATTTTAAAATTTACCCTCATATATGTATATGTACATATGCCTGGATAAGTAGGTATTCAGATACATATGTGCGTGTATACATACATGTTTGAGTATATCTGTGAACATGTACATATATATACAAGTATGTGTATGTATATTTGTGCCTGTGTGTGTATATATATATTGTTGTGAGGTGCCGTTGAGTTGGAATGGACTCATAGCAACCCTATGCACAACAGAACAAAACACTGCCTGGTCCTGCACCAATCTCACAATTCTTGCTATGCTTGAGCCCATTGCTGCTGCCACTGTGTCAATACATCTCATTGAGGATCTTCCTCTTTTTCACTGACCCTCCACTTTCCCAAGCATGATGTCCTTCTCCAGGGACTGGTTCCTCCTGATAATATGTCTGAAGTATGGCAGACAAAGGCTGGCCATCATGGCTTTTAAGGAGCATTGTGGATGTACTTCTTCCAACACAAATTTTTTTGTTCTTCTGGTAGTCCATGAAGTCCATGCATCAATTCTTCTATGGTCTTCCGTTTTCATAGTCCAAATTTCTTTCACATGCATACGAGGCTATCGAAAATACCATGGCTTAGTTCAGGCACACCTTAGTCCTCAAACTGACATCTTTGCTCTTCAACACTTTTAAGAGGTCTTATACAGCAGATTTGCCTAATGCAATATGCTGTATGATTTTTTGACTGCTGCTTCCATGAGCAAAATGAAATCTTTGACAACTTAAGTGTTTTCTCCATTTTATCCAGTGGTGAGGGGTTTTGTCTTCTTTACATTGCGGTATGACCCATATTGAAGACTATGGTCTTTGATCTTCATCAGTATTTTAAGTCCTCCTCACTTTCAGCAAGCAAGGTTGTATCATCTGCATAGTGTGGGTTGTTAATGAGTCTTCCACCAATCCTGATGCCATGTTCTTCTTCATAGAATTCAGTTTCTTGGATTATTTGTTTAGCACACAGATTGAATAAGTATGGTGAAGGAATACAACAACCCTGGTACCCACTTTCCTAATTTTAAACCATTCAGTGTCTCCTTGTTCTGATTGAATGACTGCCTCTTGGTCTATGAATAGGTTTCTCATGAACATGATTAAGTGTTCTGGAATATTCATTCTATGCAAAATTGTCCAAAGCTTGTCATGATCCACACAATTGAAAGCCTTTGTAGTTAATAAAGCACAGGTAAACATCTTTCTGGTATTCTCTGCTCTCAGCTAAGGTCCTACTGACATCAGCAATGATATCCTTCATTCCATGTCCTCGTATAAATCTGGCTTGAACCTCTGGAAATTATCTGTCAATGTATTTTTGGTGTAATTTTTAAATTATCTTTAGCAAAATCTTACTTGCATGTGGTATTAATGATATTGTTCAATGATTTCTGTATTTCATTGGGTCATCTCTTTGAAATGAGAATAAATAATGAGATCTCTTCCAATCAGTTGGCCAGGCAGCTGTCTTCCAAATTTCTTGGCATAAGTGAGTGAGTGCCTGCAGTGCCACCTTACTTTCTTGAAATATTTCAATTTGTATTCCATCAATTCCTGGATCTTTGTTCTTTGTCAATTCCTTCTATGCACCTTGGACTTGGTCATTGGTTCTTGATCATATGCTACCTCTTGAAATGGTTGAACATCAACCATTTCTTTTTGGTACAATGACTCTGTGTATTCCTTCCATCTTCTTTTGATGCTCTCTACATCACTCAGTATTTTGCCCATTTGTTGTTGTTTTGTTGTTAAATGCTATTGAATTGGTACTGACTCATAGCAACCCTGTAGAGGGTTACCAAGGAGCAGCTGGTGAGTTTGAACTGACGACGTTGTGTTTCGAAGTCCAGTGCTAATACTACAATGCATCACCAGGAATCCTTCAATATTTCAAGTTGAGGCTTGATTTCTTTCTTCAGATTTTCCAACTTGAGAATTGCTGAGTTTGTTCTTCCATTTTGAGTTTCTATCTCCAGATCTTTTTGCACATTTCATTATAATATGTGACTTTGTCTTCTCAAGCTGCCATATTTTTATATGAGAAGGAGTCAAAAATTATCTGCACTCTGGTTATATTAAAACTTTGTTAGCTGTACTGTCTTATCAGCACTTTCTACTCAAGGTCACTGCTGTGCAGGTATGAAAGTGGCCATCTGAAAACAAAATTTTGACTAATACTCAAGGCAAATGTTTCTGTAAAAATAATCATTACTGGTGACAAGACATGAATTCATCACTACAAGCCTGAGAGTAAATGGCAGAGCATGGAATAGAAATATCCTTAATTGCTGACCAAGAAAAAGTTCAAAAGTCAACCATCAGCTGGAAAATTGATGCTTACAGTTATCTGGGATTCTCAAGGGCCAATATTGGAACACTCAGGAAAAAGTTCAACAATCACCAGTGCTCTCTGTACAGTGAGATGCTGTAAATGCATAGGACTGCTATGCAAGAATGTTACGATCTTTCAGGACAATGCACATCTGCACACCTCTGCCCACACTGTTGACACTCTGCAAAAACTTCATTTTGAGATGTTAAAGCATTCTCCAGATAGCCCTGCTCTTGCTCCATCAGACTTTTACCTTTTTGGTCCTCTGAAAGCAGTCCTTCTAGGATGAAGAAGTAAAGACAGTGGTGGCTTGAAGCTCATCCTAAAAGATTTTTTAATAAGGGAATATGAAAGCTTGTTGACAGATGACAAAGTGTATTGAAAAGCTGATTATGTCAAAAAATGATGTATTTGTCTTTTCCAAACATTGATTAAAATAAATTCTATAGCCAGATGCAGATAATTTTCCACTGATCCTTATATGTATGTTGGTGTTATGAAGTGCTGTTGAGTCGGTTCCAACCCATAGTGACCCCGTATAGAATTTCCAAGGAGCAGCTGGTGAGCTTGAACTGCTGACCTTGCAGTTAGAACCAACTTGGCAGTCCAAAGCCTTGTTGTTGTTGTTAAGTGCCATTGAGCTGATTCTGACCCATGGTGACCCTGTATAGAGTTTCTGAGGAGTGGCTGGCGAGCCTGAACCATTAACCTTGTGATTCAAACCAACTT
>NW_006408933.1:1515281-1516750 GCF_000296735.1 Chrysochloris asiatica | reverse complement strand
AGTCTGTGGGTTAATGCATCAGACTGCAAAATCGTTTGAACTGCAACATCAGTGGTTCAAGCTCACCAGCTGCTCCTTGGAAACCCTATGCAGGGTTGCTATGGATCGGAACTGACTCGATGACACTTAACAACAACTATATATATATATATATAACCTAAACCACCTGTCATTGAGTCCAGTCCAGACCTTATATAGGGTTATGAGACTGTAAATCTTTACAGTAACAGACAGCCTCATCTTTCTTCTGTGAAGTGGTTGGTGGGTTTGAACTGCTGACCTTGCCTTTAGCAGTCCAATAACTATCCCACAGCTATATATGTGTTTGTGTGTGTGACATTTCCCTCATGCCAATGCTGTCCAACTTCCCAAATCCACCCCAACCACAGTAACCATCGTTGTGATTTCTATTACCATAGATTAGTGTAGTCAGTTCTAGAAATTTATATAAATTGAACATAGACTATGTACTCTACTATGTCTGGCTTTTAAAAATGTTTGTCAATAGTTTGTTCCTTCTTATTGCTGAGAAGTATGCCAACATATGAGCAACATACCATCAAAAGCAAAAAACCAAACAGAAAAATCATCTCAATGACACTTTGTGGGACATTTGAGTTGTTAGTCATTTTTTACTATTATGAAATGAGTATGCTGTAAACGTATATGTACAAGTATGGACATGTGTTTTCATTCCTCTTGGGCAACTAAAAGGCAGGGAAATAGCTGTATCATATAGTAAGTGTATGTTAAACTTTATTTAAAATGTCCAAGTTTTTCTTAGTGGAATTACTGAGGTTGGTGTTATCCACTAACTCATGGTCCCATGAATCTCCTCCCTTATCAAACTATGCAGAACCCTTAGTAAAGTTTATTATTAATTTTAATAATAGAATAATATGTGATATGGTGGTGGTGGTTATGTGCTGTGGAGTCGGTTCCAACTCATAGTGAGCCTGTATAGGGTTTCCAAGGCTGTAAATCTTTACAGGAGCAGAAACCTCATCTTTCTTCTAGAACATCTAATTTCAAACTGTTGACCTTGAGGTTAGCAGCCCAACTTGTAATCACGACACTACCACAGCTCCTTAACATGTGATATAGTTGTATATTATTTAAATGTAATATTTCTTAGATTATATGAAGATTGTATGCTAACAACAAAAACACACTACTTTCTCAGTTTGTGATACTGAGGTGGCTTATATGCTGCTGTGATGCTGGAAGTTGTTTCACTGATATTTCAAATACCATCAGGGTCACCCATCATGGACAGGGTTCAGTATAGTTTCTAGACTAACACAGACTAGGAAGAAGGACCTGGCGATCTACATCTGAA
This sequence comes from Chrysochloris asiatica, assembly GCF_000296735.1. Lineage (NCBI taxonomy): Eukaryota > Metazoa > Chordata > Mammalia > Afrosoricida > Chrysochloridae > Chrysochloris > Chrysochloris asiatica. The sequence continues at coordinate 1,515,411 of NW_006408933.1, read as the reverse complement.
AAAAATTGACCAGTGAAAGCCTTATGAATAGCAGAGAAACAGTGTCTGAGGTAGTGTCAGAAGATGAGCTTCTCAGGTTGGAAGGTGACTTAGGCTGGGTTCGCTAGAGAAGCAAAACCAGTGAAACTTT
>NW_006408933.1:1511980-1514653 GCF_000296735.1 Chrysochloris asiatica | reverse complement strand
GGAAACCCTGTACAGGGTCGCTATGGGTCGGAACCGACTCGACGGCACTTAACAACAACAACAACACCTGTGGAACCAAGAGAGACTTGGAGTCCTATATATATAAAGAGAAGTTTATATCAAGGAAATGGCTCACAATTGTAGTCCCAAGTCCCCAGTGGAAAAGAGTGCAAGCTTATAGGCCACACCCCCAAGGAAACATGTTTTAAATTGATTGGCTACTCATAACCAATTATTGTAGAGTTAACTATGATTAAGTTTCACCATGAGGATAACCACATCTCAAAGGCCAAACCACTGGGAATTCTGACCCAGTCAGAATTGTGTAAGTATGCTAGACTGGTCCCCAGCTCCTTTAACTTTCAGTTCTAGAAGGGGGTTTCCTCTGGTGGCCACCAAATTTTCTGGCCTTGATGCCTCCAAGGCAAACAGCTTGCTTGAAACTCAACAAGACAAAAGTCTGTTGCTTTTCTGCAGGTCTTTCTTTCAATCTGGAATCTCCTGTTCTCCCAGTAGTTCTGGGTTGGTGTGTATGTCTTTTTCAATGCAAATGTACCACTCTTCTTCTGGGTGGGGCTCAGAATTCCACCTAAGGCTTCTTATTCCACAAAGGATTAAAACTAAAAGCTGATTTATTCTGGGAAAATTCTAACTCCTCTCTCTTTTAGCAAATCTAATCAAGGATAGGCTGAAGGTGAGTTTACATGCTTTCTGTAATCATAATTCCCATATTCATTTCCATCACACAAGTATGTCGATTTTACAGTAGTAGGCAGGGAAAACCAATATTTATGAGGAAGTTAAATACATAAACCTTGTAAAAACACTCAAATTCAATCTGTGTTTCAGTCTTGGAGTATCCCATCATATGTACATGGCCTTGGGCCTCTGGCAGGGTGGCTCCAACAGGCTCTGGCTCCCTGTCAGTCACTGACTCCAGGCAACTCTAGAAGCTGCTTTTCTTCCCTCAGATGCAGCATTTTATTTTTTACATTTCTTTCAGCAATTACAAGTAGGGAAAAAAAACGACCAACTAAAAATCACAAGTTTCACTTCCCACACCCCTTGGTTCTTTTTCACCCCTTGGTTCTTTTACTTACATAACCTCATATGTCCATAGTCTGGAGTCATTGCAATGAACCTTGCTCCTGGCGCCAACTGCAAAAACCATGTGGGAGCCAAGTCTGACTTCCTCTGACTTTATAAGGGAGAAAGAGAACCAAACTCAACATCAGTCCAAGGTTGATGCCTATGAAGTGGAGGTTAGTCATGCCTCTACCCTACAACATTCTTTACTAGTGGAGGCAGAGTTATCATTACCCTTAAAATCAGTCAGACTTGAGAGCCAATTAAAACAACTTATCCTTGTGAATCTGTTTCTCTAGAACCCAACACTTGGTGCCACATGTCTTAGGCTGGGTTCTCTACAAAAGCAAAACCAGTGAAAAATGTATACACACACATATGTGTGTGTATATATATATGTGTTTGTAGAGAGAGAGTGAGAAGTTTATATCAAGGAACTGGCTCACAATTGTAGAGTCTTAAGTCCTTAGTTCCCAAAGTCTATCAATTTGTCGTACTGTGGTGATTTGCATGTTGCTGTGATTCTAGAAGCTATGCCATGGATATTTTAAATACTAGCAGGCTCACCCATGGTAGATGAGTTTCAACTGAGCTTCCAGACTAAGACAGACAGGAAGAAGGAGAGACAGATTACATCCAAATATTTAATCACTGAAAATCTTATGAATAGCTATGGAATACTCAGATCGAGAAGACAAAGTCAAGTATTATGATGAAATGTGTAGAGACCTGTAGTTAGAAAACCCAAAGGGAAGAACACGCTCAGCATTTCTTAAGCTGAAGGAACTGAAGAAAAAACTCAAACCTTGATTAACAATATTGAAAGATTCTATAGGCAAAATATTGAATGATGCAGAAAGCATCAAAAGAAGATGGAAGGAATACACAGAGTCACTGTACCAAAAAGGAATGGTCGATGTTCAACCATTTCAAGAGGTAGCATATGGTCCAGAGCCAATGATACTGGAGGAAGAAGTCCACAGTACACTGAAAGCACTGGCAAAGAACAAGGCACTGGGAATTGATGAAATAGAAATTGAAATCTTTCTTCAAAGGGAGGCAGCACTGGAGGCACTCATCTATGCCAAGAAATTTGGAAGATAGTTACCTGGCCACCTGACTGGAAGAGATTCATATTTGTGCCCATTCCAAAGAAAGGTGACCCAGTGAATGCAAAAATCATGACAATATCATTGATATTCCCATGTGAGTAAAGTTTTACTAAAGGTAATACAGAAATGGCTGCAAACATACATGGACAGAGAACTTCCAGAGGTTCAAGTCAGATTCAGAAGAGGACGTGGAACGAGGGATATCACTGCTAATGTCAGATGGATCTTGGCTAAAGCAAAGAATACCAGAAAGTTGTTTTGTTGTTGTCAAGTGCTGTCGAGTTGATTCCGACCCATAGCGACCCTGTATAGGGTTTCCAAGGAGTAGCTGGTGAGCTTAAACCACCGATCTTACAGTTCAAACAGCTTTGCAGTTTGGCGCATTAACCCACAGAGCCACACCAGGACTCCAGAAAGATGTTTAGCTATGCTTTATTGACTACACAAAAGCGTTCGATTATGCGGATCATGACAA
>NW_006408933.1:1510212-1511210 GCF_000296735.1 Chrysochloris asiatica | reverse complement strand
GTTGGAAGAAGTACAGCCAGAGTACTCCTTGGAGGCCAGCATGGTCAGACTTCATCTCTCATATTTTGGACATACTATCAGGAGGAATCAAGGAGCTCTGGTAGCATAGTGGTTACGAATCAGGCTGCTACCCTCAGGGTCAACAGTTTGAAATTACGAGCTGTTCCACGGGAGAAAGATGAGGCTTTCTGCTCCTGTAAAGATTTATAGCCCCAGAAACCCTGTACAGGGTTGCTATGAGTTGGAACCGACTCCACGGCACATAGTAACAACATCAAGAGGGATCAGTCCCTGGAAGACATCATGCTTGGGAAAGTGAAGCATCAGCAAAAAAGAAAAAGACCTCCAATGAGATGGATTGGTACAGTGGCAGTAACAATGGGCTCAAGCATAGCAACAATTGTGAGGTTAGCACAGGACCAGGCAGTGGTTTGTTCTGTTGTGCAAATGGTTTCTATGAGTTGGTACTGACTCAACAGCACCTAACAACAAAAACAACAAAGTCCCCAGTGGAAAAGACTGCAAGCTTTCCCTGCATGTCCATTATACAGGGAGCAGGCCACACCTCCAAGGAAACATCCTTTAAATTGATAGGCTGCTCATAGCCAATCATCATAGAGTTAACATGCCTGTATTAGGTTTCACCATGGGGATAACCATATCTCAACTGTGAAACTACTTGGAATCCTGGCCTAGTCAAATGGACACAAAACCTTAATTATCACAGATGCATTCAAAATACAACTGGGGAAGAGGTGCCTCCTCACAGCAGAATTGACCTTAATGATGTAGATGGATTAGAGCTTTCAGGACCTTGATTTGCTGATGTGGTAGACTCAGAATGAGAAGAAACAGGTGAAAACATCCATTAAAATCAAACATGGAGAGAGAACAAACAAGATGGCGGATCGGGTGGACGTATAGCAGAGTTTTCCGCCAACAACAACACAGAATACCCGACCAAGCAGGCTCAGGGGATGGTCCCAGAACTCTGAACC